>NC_037669.1:48486049-48668130 GCF_003255815.1 Theropithecus gelada
GGTACCCTTTTTTTTTTTTTTTTTTTTTTTTTTTTGAGACGGAGTCTCGCTCTGTCGCCCAGGCTGGAGTGCAGTGGAATGATCTCAGCTCACTGCAAGCTCCGCCTCCCGAGTTCACACCATTCTCCTGCCTCAGCCTCCTGAGTAGCTGGGACTACAGGCGCCCGCCACCACGCCCTGCTAATTTTTTGTATTTTTAGTAGAGATGCGGTTTCACTGTGTTAGCCAGGATGGTCTCGATCTCCTGACCTCGTGATCCGCCCGTCTCGGCCTCCCAAAGTGCTGGAATTACAGGCGTGAGCCACCGCACCTGGCCTAGTGTCCCATTCTTGATTGGAGAACATTAAGTACAAAAATATACCTTTTAACTTTTGCCAGTTTAAAGCCATCAATGTCCTGGTGAAAGAAGATGTGGAATTCTTAGGATCGGCTGTTTAGTACCATTTGCAATAACTCTGAAATGCTTAGCAAGCCCTGAGTGAAGATGAAAACCTGCATTTAAGTGTAATTTGTCTTGCATGATGAATGGAGATTTTTGTCATCAGAAGTTTATTTGAAAAAATCAACAGATTAACGTTTTTCTCCAAAGTGGAGGTGGCTGTTTGAGTGTAAAGGTAATGTGCTCCTCTGAGAGTCACAGTTAAGTATAAGGAAACAAAAACCTTTGTAATCCCACCACATGGAACAACTTGCTAATATTTGTGTGTATTCCTTTCTGCTTCATGTGTAACCATTTTTACATTCAAATCTTTACTCCTTTGGGACTCTCTTGGAAGAGGAGATGTAGAGATCTTAATTTTCACCAAAATTTTTCTGACTCTTACCATTTAGTGAATTGTTCATCTTTTTGCCACTGAATTTTATAATGCCGTATTTGTCAAAATTGTTCCATTTCTGGTGTCCCTTTCCTTGATCGGTTTAGTCCTATTCCAGCACCCCACTGTTAATACTGTATTTTTATAGCATACCTTCTAAGACTGTAAAGGCAAGTCTCTTGTCATTAGTGTTTTAGGGGAAGGGACATTTCTTGTGTATTTATTTATTTTTATGAATAAAAATGGAATTGTTTAATTAAATTCTCCCCAGCCTCCCCTCCTCACCTCAAAAAAAAAAAAAGACTTGTTTAAATAGGAGAGAATGCTAGACTGTTTATTCAGATTGTTTTTTCTCTGTAAAATTATCATTTTTCTCATTTAGGTTCTGTACTCCTGCTAACCACTGTAATAGTGATTGTTGTATAAATTGGAAAAATCTTTCAGGAAAGTGAATTAGCAAAAATCATGAAAACTTTGCTTTTTTTTTTTTTTTTTTTTTTTAAAAAAAAGACAGTTTTGCTCTTGTTGCCCAGGCTGGAGTGCAGTGGTGTGATCTCAGCTCACTGAAACGTCCGCCTCCTGAGTTCAAGCGATTCTCCTGCCTCAGCCTTTCTAGTAGCTGGAATTAGACGCCCACCACCACGACAGCTAAGTTTTTGTATTTTTGGTAGAGACAGTGTTTTACCATGTTGGCCAGGCTGGTCTCGAACTCCTGGCCTCTGGTGATCCACCCTCTTCAGCCTCCCAAAGTGCTGGGATTATAGGCATGAGCCACCGCGCCTGGCCAAAACTTTGCTTTTGACTCAGTAATCCCATCCCTAAACAGTATCCATGAGTTACAGTTGACAAAATCCTTTCCTTGCATGAGAATTTGACCTTTGTTTAACTTTCTAGCTCTGTTTCCCTGGGAGCTAGATAAGGCAGAATGTCACATTTGTTGCTGGGCATGGTCCTTATGGTAAAATATCCTCTGATTGGTAAATTACATTTGGACAGGAAAGAGCCATGGATACCTGATGGGCCACCAGGCTTTTGTTTCATGGAACACAGTGACTCTCCTGGGGATGTCCTTATGGGGAGCCTAAGGAGCTGTCAAAAGAGATACTGGCAGCCCCAAGATTGAGCGTTCTAAGTCAAGGTATTGAGTCAACACAGTCTCCCTGTGCCTGAGCCATCTTGTGTATGGACTCTTGCAAGAACTGCTGCTGCTGACCTACCACTGCCCTGCCTGCCAGCTGTGTCTCTGTCCCCGTCCTTCTCAGTGGACTTGTGCCAAATATGGCCTGTGATAGTCTTATGAGTCGGAATCTAGGAAGATCTACCCACCCCTCAACCCCCATATAGGTGTTGCTTTATCTCAAGGAAGTAATCCCACAGATTACAGCATTTTTTCCAAATTTTTGTTATATTAATAAATAAAGAGCAGGAATGGCTATTTAAATGCTTAATTCACTCAGAGAGGTATTAGACATTAAGATGTAAGGTGGCCTGATGGTCACTGCTTTGTGACACATGTGGGTAGAGACTCAAAGGGAAGGAAACAAACGTGAATTCTGTCATGTGGGAGTGTGGAGGTTGAACTGTGTTTCCTGTTTCTTTTATTTTTAATATTAAACAACATTGGTACACCAGTGAAACATATTAACAAAGCAAGTTATGCAATTCCCTTTTCCCATTCTCAAAATCAGTCACTTTCATAAATATTCTCCAAATATCTTTGCAGATCCTTTTATCATCTTTTTCTCTCTTTTCTTTTTGAAACAGAGTCTTGCTCTGTCGCCCAGGCTGGAGTGCAGTGGCGTGATCTCGGCTCACTGCAACCTCTGCCTCCTGGATTTAACCGATTCTCCTGCCTCAGCCTCCCGAGTAGCTGGGACTACAGGTGCGCACCACCATGCCTGGTTATTTTTTTGTGTGTATTTAGTGGAGACGGAGTTTCACTATATTGGCCAGGCTGGTCTTGAACTACTGACCTCAAGTGATCCACCTGCCTCAGCCTCCCAAAGTGCTGGCATTACAGGTGTGAACCACCATACCCAGCCTTTTTTTTCCCTTCCCCACCAGTCACTGCAACCTCTGCCTTCTGGGTTCAAGTGATTTTCCTGCCTCAGTCTCCAGAGTAGCTGGAATTACAGGTGCCCGCCCAGCTAATTTTTTTTTTTTTTTTTTTAAACAGAGCCTCACACTGTCACCCAGGCTGGAGTGCAGTGGCATGATCTCAGCTCATTGCAACCTCCGCCTCTTGGGTTCAAACGATTCTCCTGCCTCAGCCTCCTGAGTAGCTGGGATTATAGGCACGTGCCACCATGCCTAGCTAATTTTGTTTTGTTTTTTGTTCTTTTGAGACAGAGTCTCACTCTGTTGCCTAGGCAGGAGTGCAGTAGTGTGATCTCGTCTCACTGCAACCTCCGCCTCCCGGGTTCAAGCGATTCTCCTGCCTCAGCCTCCCGAGTAGCTGGGACTACAGGCGCATGCCACCACGCCCAGCTGATTTTTCATATTTTTAGTAGAAACGGGGTTTCACCATGTTAGCCAGACTGGTCTTGATCTCCTGACGTCGTGATCCGCCCACCTCGGCCTCCCAAAGTGCTGGGATTACAGGCGTGAGCCACCGCGCCTAGCCTTTTCTATTTTTAGTAGAGATGGGGTTTCACCATGTTGGCCAGGCTGGTCTCGAACTCTGACCTCATGATTTGCCCGCCTTGGCCTCCCCTTCTTTCGATTTGAAACTTACCACCACTCTCATCATCTGATCTCTATCTTGAAATGTGATACCAGACTTTAGAGTGTGACATTTAAACTTTGACCAGTCAAAGCAGTCCCTGGGGAGAAAGGTAGGGGAATAGTGGGGCTCCACATATAATGAATAGTTTGGGGTATACCTCTCGGTGCTGATTATCATGGAAGACAGAACTTCAAGTCATCTTATACTGCCCCTAACTAGCACTAGTAAGAACTTTCTAGATAAATGCTGTTGGGCTGAGATACAGTGTCTTCACAGTCCAGCCATGGGCGTGAGGCTTTTGGCAGAGAAACAGCTTGACCCTTTGCGTAGGTCATGGGATCTGGGGTATTTGCCTAGCAAACCATTCTCTAGTCTGGCTCCTATTCCCATACTGTTCTTGTAGCCAGAAACAGACTCTGAAGCCATTGAGGATGGTCACTTTCAAGAGCGTAGGCCTTGTTACCAAATCCTGCCCTGTAGGACTGTAGTCAGGTCTGATACTTCCTTTTAGTTAGTGGTCTTGGGTGTAATACCACCTGTTAAGAAAAAGAACAATTGACAGCCAAGCATCTGGAAAGGGGGATAGCTGGATAACCTTGCCTAGGAGCTGTGACCTGTTGCTTCTCTCACTGTCTTCTGGACTCTGTGTTCTGTTACTCATATCTGTATTTGGCATACCTTAAGATGGTAGTAGCCAGTATTTACTAATCATCTACCGCTTTCTAGTCACTGTCCTGAGCATTTTATTCATTCAGTCTTCACAGCATTCTTAGGACATAAGAGCTATCATTTCTATATTCCCTATTCCAGCAGAGAAATTAAATGACTGGCTCAAGGTCATATAGCTAAATTAATAAGCGGCAAAACCAGAATAGAAATCCCTGTGGCCTGGGTTCGTATCTGCTGCTTAAGTCACTCCTACTGTAGGCACTGCTGTCAGCCTTGCCTTCAAAAGTTAGGTAGTTAAAGAGGAAACTAACAAGTAGTTCTTCTGAGTCCCATTCATTTTCTGGAAGTCACTGAGTCAGACCCTGGCAAATGAGAGGCAGTTACGGCAGGAGCCCTGTCTTGATGAGTAGATAGACCATGCTGTGGCAAGTCTTGGAAGATAGTTGAGCAGAGATCAGGCATTTTTCACATCTTCTGGTCATGAGTAGACAAGGCTGCCTGAAAGATTTTCTGGAAAAGCGTAGTCCCTAGAGCTGCAAAGTCAAGTATTATTCAGACAGTACCCAACAGTTAATAAATTTCAGCCGGGCGCAGTGGCTCAAGCATGTAGTCCCAGCACTTTGGGAGGCCGAGACAGGTGGATCACGAGGTCAGGAGATCGAGACCCTCCTGGCTAACACGGTGAAACCCCGTCACTACTAAAAAATAGAAAAACCTAGCCGGCGAGGTGGCGGGCGCCTGTAGTCCCAGCTACTCGGGAGGCTGAGGCAGGAGAATGGCGTAAACCCGGGAGACGGAGCTTGCAGTGAGCCGAGATCTGGCCACTGCACTCCAGTCTGGGTGACAGAGCAAGACTCCGTCTCAAAAAAAAAAATAAATTTCTACTTGGTGTTGAGCATACAATGAGGAATAAAACTGTCTTCATGGAGGTTATTAGAAAAGGGAGAGAACAGATTAACATAGTACATAAAAATGTCAATTAGTGGTAAGTGCTCTGAAGAAAAAGCAAGCAGAGTAATGGGATAGGGAGCAAATGAGGGGTTATGCTGCTTTAGATAAAGCTGTCACTTCTTTGAGAAAGTGTAACTGAAGCAGTGACCTGAATGAAGCAAGGACCAAGCTGTTGAGTAAGTTGGAGCATTGGTTCAAATTGCCGATCCACTCAATTGATCCGCCACCCAAGCAAGAGAAGACATTCTCTCCAACAGCTTGCAGGGGCCAGATCGCCCTCCTGTGCTGTTCTGCCTAGCTCTTGGGTCCAGAGTTCTGGTGAGTGATACTGTTGTTTGTCAGGGCCCCCTGGGTGGAAAGAAGATAACTAGCAGGAAGGCGCAGGGCCCTGCACTCTCGGGGCTGCTAAGACGTTTATGCAAGGGAGGTGTTTTGCCTTGGTGTTTCCATCACACTCACAGTTATTTCTCCTTTTCCCCCTTTAGTTTGAAGGATGACCTCTAGGAAGAAAGTGTTGCTGAAGGTTATCATCCTGGGAGATTCTGGGTAAGTTTCTCATGAATTTGAGCTAACAGATTGGCTCAGAGCTAAGCTTCTCTGCTGCGGAGCCCATACCGTCTGTGCTGCCACTTCTGCTTTCGTAGTGGAGGCTTAGGGCCTTACATATTTCCCTGCGTGGCAGAAATTTAGATGATCCTTGTTATATAACCTTTTGTTCTCTGGTTTTTAGCATGATTTTTATGGGGGAACGGATGACTATTTGAACTCAACTAAGGATAGGCATTTTCATGGAATCCCTTTTCTCCGAGCCGGCCAGGCTGGGGAGTCTTCCTTACATAAATGTATTGCCATTGGCATCTGGCCTAGCAGATGTGTGTTCTTAGCGCACCATACAGTATCTTCCTGCTGTTACATAGATGTATTGCCATTGGCATCTGGCCTAGCAGATGTGTGTTCTTAGTGTACCATACAGTATCCTCCTGCTGCTGTGCCTGCTTCAGGTCTATCTGCAAAAGAGCCTGGGATGGCACAACTGGGTTTTGATTCTAGATGTGCCACTAACCATGTAGCTCACTCTAATGGCTCTTAAGATTCTGTGGTAGGTTTGGTAAGGTGGCTTATGCCCATAATTCCAGTGCTTTGGAGGCTGAGGGGAGGATTGCTTGAGCCCAGGAGTTTGAGACCTGTCTCTACAAAAAAAATATAGCCAGGTGCCATACCTGTAGTCCTAGCTTCTGGGGAGGCCAAGGCGAGAGGATGGCTTGAGCCCAGGAGTTTGAGGCTGTAGCAAGGTATGATCATGCCGTTGCACTGCAGCCTGAGTGACAGAGCAAAACCCCAACTCTTAAAATAAAAAGATTCTGTGGTAGGCTTTTCAGACTTGGCATCTGAAGGGACCCATGAAAGCTTTGACTCATTGGAAGCTTATATATTTTTAAAAATAACAACAATAGCAAATGCAGGCATGCTTCTTTAGTCCAAAGTCCCCTGTCCTTCCTTTGAAAAGCCAGAGGTTTTTCTATCTTGACTGGCTTATCTGAATCACCTGAGGAACCTTTTTTTGTATGCGTGTGAGAGACAGGGTCTCGCCCTGTTGCCCAGACTAGAGTGAATGGTGCAATCACAGCTCACTGCAGCCTCAACCTCCTGGGCTCAAGTGATCCTCCCACCTCAGCCTCCAGAGTAGCTGGGACCACAAGTATGTTCTACCACTCCTGGTTAAATTTTCGTATTTTTTGTAGAGACAGAGTTTCGCCATGTTGCCCAGGCTGGTCTCAAACTCCTGCACTCAAGCAATCCACTCGTCTCGACCTCCCAAAGTGCTGGGATTACAGGCTTGAGCCACAATGCCCAGCCTTTGAAGAACCTTTTATTTGCTAGCATTTGTCCAGCCCCAGACCAGTGGGCTAGGGCCTAAATTTGTGCTGTCTTTCCTACCCCGCAACTCCATCCCTGTCGGGATGGAAAGATAATGCTTTTAGGCCTGCCTTACCCAAATGTGTGCAAAAAGTCTCACCGAGCCCTCATTTGATTCCAGGTTTTGCCACCTCTCCCCTTGGAGATTCTGGCTCAGGTGGTCTGGATTGGAAAACACTGCCTTAGGCTGTCTGGGTACCTCCAGGTTCTTTAACACAAATATGAACATGTTCCTTTGTGGCAAAGGAAGGTGATATCACTGGGTATTTGGAAGGTTTTTGCATTATCTTTAGGTTGCCTTAACCTCATCACACAAAAATCACACATTGTCTCTTGCTGAGTTTTCTTACTGGAAAACATATTTGGAGGAGTATTCTTTGAAGTATATTTGGTTTGGTGATATATTGGTGCTTTTTCTGCTTCAGATTTTAAACTTTAAAGCAGCAAATTGTCTGAGTGGTATATGTCTGCTCAAAGCCAAGGTCTTCCTCCTGGTGTTATTTCATCAAGCTAAAGAGCAGCCACTAAATGGAGAAACATCTAAGATAGCAGGGATACTGTTGGAATAGCAGAGCACTCTTATTAGTGAAGCTTCTTTAGAAGGAGTATATTTGCTGGCATCCTTCTAGAATGGGAAAAATAATACTAGGCTTTACCATTTGACCTGGTTGTACCAAAACATGTAAGCAGCTTTTCCGCATCTGCCCCACATCTGTACCTTGTATTTTTACCCAGAGAGAAAGCACAAAACTTCAAAAGTGTAATGCTGGGAAGGCTACTGGCATTGCCCTTTGCTGTGAGAGCAGTTTCTTGTCCTTCAGGTCAGGCAGATTCTTTTAAATGCTTCAAGTAATTCATGTCAGTTTCAGGACCTTCCTATTTGACTTATGCTTGTGGTTTTTCTCCAATTTCAGAGTCGGGAAGACATCACTCATGAACCAGTATGTGAATAAGAAATTCAGCAATCAGTACAAAGCCACAATAGGAGCTGACTTTCTGACCAAGGAGGTGATGGTGGATGACAGACTAGTCACGATGCAGGTAAGCATATGTCTTGGCTGTGCTAACCAGGCCTTGATAGTTCCTTTAGTCTTAATCTTTCCTCATGCATAGACATTTTCCTTCCCTGTTCTTCAAATCTTATTATCCTGTTTGTAGATAATTGGCTGATACTCAGTTAAATTTGAATTTCAGATCAATAGTGAATACTTTTTTGGTATACTTCTTGTATATCTCAGATACAACTTGCTAAGACACACTAAAATTTCTTCTTTTTTTAAAGAAAACTCAGGTTTATCCTTTCTTGTTTTTTGTTGTTTTTGGTCTTGTTTGCTAAATTTGGCAACCTGCAGGTCTCTATCTTGTGTTTCTCTTGACGTTCTTGCCCAGTGCTTTAGGTAAACATCTTTGTCTCACCTCAGTAGTGAGACATGAAGTTTCTTTATTTTTTTGACTTTCTATTTCATATGTAACTTCAAGAGTTGTGTGTCTATTGAGCCAATCTGTTTTTTTTTATATATCAGCTTATTAATCTTTCAAGGGTTTCCCTTTCAACAGTTAGGATAAGATGTAGATTCTTTCATGTGACTTGTTGAAAAGCCTTCCCATTCTGGCTATAAACTGTTACTCCCTTTTTTTTCCCCTTTGAGTCATTTTGTTTGTATACATGTATTATATCCCTAGAAAAGAACCCCTGAATGGTGGATACCTTGAGCCCAGGAGTTCGAGCCTGCAGTAAACTGTGACTGCTCCATTATACTCCAGCCTGGGTGATGGAGTGAGACCCTGTCACTAAATTAAAAAAATAAAAGAATCCCATGATTTTCCCTCCTGTATTTTCATCTCTTTCTTCATGGTCCGTGATGCCAACTGAGGTTGTCAGTACAACCTGACTTTGAAACCAAACTATTGGGATAGGAGTAGATTATTCTGTCACTTTTCTAGATCTTTGAGTTGCACATCAAATCTGGGGCCATTCATTCCAGTTTTAACCTGCCTGTGAGGTTCACAGTAATTTTCCCAGCTCTGTGATCACCGATGATTTCAATTTTTCAATGTGATCATGTTTCGTTTCACACTTAGAACCAGATGATGACTTGGGAGCACAGCCTAATAAGTACCTGGTGTTTGCCTTTGAGAGCATCAACCAAGACATTCATGCACACCATTATGGAGGCAAGGAAAGATGGTAGAAATAGCTGCTACTCACTTTTTTTTGTCTCCTTCCAGTCCTTCTGAATCATGTGCTGCTCTTACAGACTTGTGTTGGTGGATATGTCTCTGCTTCCAGCAGGGCCTGTATACCCACCGGAAGTCTCCAACTTTTCGCTCAGATCTTTTGAAACTTCTATCTCTGTGGCAGATGTTCTTTCCTACATGCTTGTAGAGGCAAATTCCAATCCCATTGTAGTCCTAGCAAGTACCTGGCAGATAGTGGGGGCTCGCTGAAATGTGTGAATGATGTAGGTTAAAGGTAGAAGTTTGTACATGTGTTGACCTCGAGCTGTGGCATGCTCCTAGAGGATCAAGACTCTTAATTGACTGACGCTTCTAGGACAGAGCTAGTATGAATCTCTCATCCTCACCTTACCTATACACATACACCTAGAGATCTTCAAAATGTAACTGCAGTTTAAGCAAGTCAAGCTTGAGAGCAGAACTGGAAAACCTTGGCCCAAGGAATTGGCAAAACTTGTGTCTGCAGTTGTTGGAGAATCTCAGTCCCACTATCCACATGTACAGAAATCTTTGTCTCAAAGAATTTAACATAAATCTCTGTCAATCCTGGCAAAAACAAGGGTAAGACCACTCTGTAGGGACATTTACTACTGTAGGAGAGAAGATGAATTCATAACCACATGAGGAAATAATGTACCACAAGAGATGTTCACAATGACTAGAGATGTTCTAAAAAGAAACAGAAACCATAATGGAAAGGGATACTATAAAAAAATGAGGATATGGAAAACTTAGAACTTCAAGAAGTGAAAAAAATAGTATTGAAATAAGCTAAATGAACAGTTAAACTGTAGATTAAATACAGCTGAAAAAAGCAGTAAGCCATAAGAGCTGAGCATATTTTCTAAAAGAAGACTTAAAATTTTGAAGACCAAAAAGCAAAATCTTAAGAGCAACTATAGAAAAAAACACACGACTTACAAAGGAACAACAGACTGACGAATTCTCAACAGAAGGCAGAAAGGAGTAGAATAACTTCAGGGAGCTGGGGTAAAGGCCCATCTGAAGATTCTCCATGTGTCGCAGCAAGACTCAGACTGCCTTTTGCTGAGGAAAAATAGAACTTCTCCAGCTGAGCTGTGGTTTTGATAGCCATGTGGGCCAGCGAATTCAGAAATCAGAGTTCGGCCCCTGCTGGTTGGGGGGTTGTCATAACAGTCCTGTCTGTGTTACTAAGCTGGGACCTTGGGGTGCTGCACCCCTGAAGTCAACCCCATCAGGAGATCCACAGGGCACTGAGTGAGGTGAGGAAAGAGTGGAAAAAGATAACAAGTTCCCAAGAGATTGAAGGAAAGGATGGCCTTTGTACTCTTGTAGCCAGCTTCAGATACTAGAAGTAAATGAAAATCATTGTCTCTGGACAAAGGCGTCATTATCCTGATCTTGAGGAATCCTCGTGTGTTTTTCGAGGGCTTTTAGCAGCTTGCAGTAAAATATAATCAAAGTAAGAAAACAAGGCACCACAAGAAAGAACCAGTGAAAAACTTGCCTGGTAATTCCAGAGTGTTTTTTTATATTTAAAGAAATACGGAGCATACAGAGTTTGTTATATGAGATGAATAAATCCTAGAGATCTGTACAGCATGGTGCCTGTAGTTAACAATACTATATTGTATACTTAAAATTTTGCATGCTGAATGCAGTGGCTCTTGCCTGTAATCCTAGTGCTTTGGGAGGCCAAGAGAGGAGTTCGAAACTAGCCTGGGCAAAATAGCAACATTTCATCTCTACAAAAAAATTTTTAAAAAGAATTTACTTATTTTAAGTGTTCTTATCACAAAAACTAATAAAAGAGGATGGGGGGAACCTTTTGATGAGTAGGTTTGTGGCCTACATTGTAATGATGGTTTTCTCTCCAAACTCATTGAGTTCTATGCATTAGATTATTAGATATGTGCAGCCTTTGTATGTCAGCCATACCTCACTAAAGGGGCTTTGGTTAAATATAAGATAATCTTTTAATCTGCAGAGAAGAAACGAAACGGTTAACATTGATGTGGGGAGAAAATGAAGCACAATCAATGAAATTTGGAAATTCAGAGAATGCTGCTAAAGCACAGCAGATTGGCCACACCAGAAAAGTGTTGGAAGAATGGAAGAAAAATGGCAGGAGATATGAAAGAGATAAGTGAAAGTGAGAAGGTTGGACCTACTTTTAATCAGTCTCAGAAGGTGTAAAGAGAGAATAATAGATCAAAGATGATATTTGCTGAGGATTTTCCAGAACTGATGTGGCACCAGTCCACTGACTCAGGAAGCCCAAATTCCAGGAAGGATAAATAAAAAGAATTCTGTGTAAGTCATAGTGAAATTAAAAAAAAAAAAAAAGACTTAAAAATAGACTGAGGAAAACTTGACAAGCACAGCACTGAGGCTGCCAGGTGAGTCCTGGCAGTAACAGCAGAGCCCAGCAGGCAGTGGGGTATGTTGGGAAAGAGACGGGCAGCACAGTGTTCTGTCTCTGCTGAAATAACCCTCCTGAATGAAAGAGTACGTCTTTAAGGGCTAGTGGCAGAAGTTCTAAAGGATAACTCCAGGCAGAAAATGATTTCACGTAGATAGGTCTGAAGGAAGAACACTTCAGTAGTATACTTGTATCTATTTTTGGAATCATGAGTATGTAACTTCCAAAGTAATATGAGGAAACAAAGATCAGAACTATATAATCTAATGTGTAGGGAAATATTAGTGACTGCTTTGTTTCTTGTTTTTTAAAGTTCTCTATACTGTTCAGAAAGAATCTGGAAATTGAGTAGTATCTTAGATGGAATCAAATAGGCATGAAAAATTTCCACGGAACATATTGTGAGTTCATAGTAATTTAAACAGTGATATTAGTACAGTGATACACAGAGCACAGGAACAGAGGGCACAGGGTGCACCTCTCTGGTAATACATGGGGAGAAGGGTGTTGTAGGGTGTGTATTTATTTGTTTATTTATTTATTTATTTATTTTTGAGGCGGAGTCTCACTCTGTTGCCCAGGCTGGAGTGCAGTGGCGCAGTCTTGGCTCACTGCAACCTCTGCCTTTTGGGTTCAAGTGATTCTCCTGCCTCAGCCTCCCGAGTAGCTGGGACTACCGCTGCATGCCACCACATCCAGCTAATTTTTTGTATTTTTAGTAGAGATGGGGTTTCACCGTGTTAGCCAGGGTGGTCTTGATCTCCTGACCTCGTAATCCAACCACCTCAGCCTCTCAAAGTGCTGGGATTACAGGCATGAGCCACCACGCCCAGCCTATTTTTTATTTTTTTTTGAGACAGGAGTCTTGCTGTTGCCCAGGCTGGAGTGCAGTGGCCTGATCTTGGTTCACTGCAACCTCCGCCTCCCCAATTGAGGTGATTCTCCTGCCTCAGCCTTCTTGAGTAGCTGGGATTACAGGCGCCTGCCACCACGCCCGGGCAATTTTTTGTATTTTTTTTTTTAGTAGAGATGGGGTTTCATCATGTTGGCCAGGCTGGTCTCGAACTCCCGACCTCAGGTGATCCACCCACCTCGACCTCCCAAAGTGTTGGGATTACAGGCGTGAGCCACTGCGCCTAGCCAGTAGGGTAAATAAGTGGGACCAGGACAGAGCTTTACAATTCTAGCTTGGGGGAACCAGAGGATTCAAGACCTGAAGGTGGAAAAAATACAAAGTGAAAACTTTAAAAATGAAAATAGTGAATACTTTTCCCCTCTGGCATTTGAAAGTACGGAAAGTACAAATCGCTGGGTGCGATGGCTCAAGCCTGTAATCCCAGCACTTTGGGAGGCCGAGACGGGCAGATCACGAGGTCAGGAGATCGAGACCATCCTGGCTAACATGGTGAAACCCCGTCTCTACTAAAAAATACAAAAAAGTAGCCAGGCGAGGTGGCGGGCGCCTGTAGTCCCAGCTACTCGGGAGGCTGAGGCAGGAGAATGGCGTAAACCCGGGAGGCGGAACTTGCAGTGAGCCGAGATCCTGCCACTGCACTCCAGCCTGGGTGACAGAGCAAGACTCCGTCTCAAAAAAAAAAAAAAAAAGAGGCCGGGCGCGGTGGCTCAAGCCTGTAATCCCAGCACTTTGGGAGGCCGAGACGGGCGGATCACGAGGTCAGGAGATCAAGACCATCCTGGCTAACACAGTGAAACCCCGTCTCTACTAAAAAATACAAAAAACTAGCCGGGCGAGGTAGCGGGCGCCTGTAGTCCCAGCTACTCCGGAGGCTGAGGCAGGAGAATGGCGTAAACCCGGGAGGCGGAGCTTACAGTGAGCCAAGATCGCGCCACTGCACACTCCAGCCTGGGCGACAGAGTAAGACTCCGTCTCAAAAAAAAAAAAAAAAAGTACAAATCATAAAATGTTGAAGATTGATAATAGATTACATTAAACATCTGTATAACAAGATTCCCAGACTAACAAAAACAAACCATACAAGCAGGTGAAAAAGATGTTAATGCCTAATAATATCCAAGCAGTAGGCAACCTGGTGGATGCTAGAATATAGGGAGTTGAACAGCCTCAGGTTGATGGTAGGAGTGTAGTAATGAGTACAGCCTTTTCAGTAGAAACTGCCACTCTGTTCCCCAGTGTTGAACATACACTTATGCAGCAACAGTCTGAGTGTATGGCCTAGAGAAACTTACGTCTGGGCATGACGTCTGAGGTGTAACGAGAGTTACCATTGCAGCGTTGCATAGATAGTAGTGAAAAACTGCAAGTAACTCAAATGATCTGGGAAACTAAGTGTAGTCCGTTAAGGCAATGAAATATTATATAACTGTTAACTTTTGGGAGTGAAAAAAGACAAGTTGCAAAAAGCTGTACAGAATGATACTATTTATGTAAGGTATCTCTTCAGGAGCATTTGCTTGTGGTAAAGTAGGAAGAAAATGCAATGGGGGAAGGGTTAATTCTTGGAAAAAATGGATTAAAATAACAGTATTAATTTTGGTAACATCAGAGTATTGGGTAGATAGTTATAAGGGTATAATTTTAAACGGAGAAAACAAACCATTTTGAGACAAGCAGGTTGGCTGGTTTCCTGTTTTGATGTAGTCTAGAGAAAAAGAACAAAAGCCCCTTACTCAAGCTGTAGCTTACCTAACTTCCAGACAATCAGCAGCAAAAAAATCCCAAGAAACTGTTATCATAAGTTCCTGCTTCATGGGGCTAGGGACCTCCCTGGGGCCCCCAGCATGTGCAGTTAGACTTCAACTTATAGTTACCTTTTCCTCATTTTAATGCTAAAAATCACACCCAGGGTGGAGATTTAACCTGCTAGTGCTACACGCAATTTCTGAAGAAGCATGTTTAGCCACTGTGCATGTGGTAGAAAAACCCCTCCTATATACATACCCTGACATCACCCCTCCCCATAGGAAGGCCCTTTAAAGTTAACTCCCACACTGCTTTCAGAGAATAGCTGCCCCTTTCCTTTTGCAGTGCTAGCTCACTATGCACAAGCTAAATAAACTTTCACTTTCTCTTTGCTGTTGTGTCTGGTGATCTCTCTTGATTTCTGCCATGGAAGATTCCAAGAACCTAGGTCACTGTTAACAATTTCAATTAAAATATTAAAAAATTTAAAGATCACAGTCAGCCATAGGACTGTACTTGTTGATGTTTTGATAAATATGGCCTTTACTTTTGTAAATTCAAAATTAAATTAATTTTGGTAACTTTCTAGGAACCCATCAACTTGTTGACTTTTCTTTTTGAAAGTATTACTTTGCCTTCTCTGTGTATATGAGTTCCAGATGATGAATTGGTTCCACCTAACAGTAACAGAGTTCTTATGTAATTCTGCTTGTAGGAGTCTTCCTGAAAAAAAGCCGTTTGAAATATAGAAAAAGCTCTCTATGCTAATGTTCATTGCTGAGTTGTTTATAATTACAGGAGATTGGCAACAATATTTTCTTAAAAACAGGAATGGATGGTTCACTAAATCTGTTGGGCAGCTGTAAAGTCCAGTGAACCTGCTCTCCCATGTCACCCCATCTGCTGTTGCCAGAGTGCCCTAGTGCGTGACGGGGTAAAGGGGAGGAACGTGGGAGAATGTGGAGAGTGTCACATATGCAGTCTCCAGTCAGCTCCAGAAAACCTCTCCACACAAATAACTAGAACAAGACATGAACTCCTTCCTGTGTGGGAGGATGCCAAGTGTTCGTTTATTTGTTTGTTTGTTTGTTTGTTTGAGAATGGGGTCATTTCTCCACTGATAGAGATGCATACATATTCAGTGTAGAACATTGGAGAACCAGGAGAGCACATAAATGAGTACCACCAGCAGCCCTGATCCTGTTTAGTCTACATGTGTGGACTTTGTTTATTGTATCTGGGGAAGGGAACATTTAGTGCCCTAACCTGCTGGGAGGCAGTGGAATCATGAGAGATAAATTTGTCTTTTTTGCCCTTCATTCTTATATCTGAGTTGTTATCATGTTTGTCTGGCTCTGTTTGAGTGCGTGTTACGGATCTAGGGCAGTAAATATACCCAGCCTTGCTCTTAAACCTAGCATGGCAGTGAATGATGTGACCAGCTTAGAGCTGGTCAGTAGTACGTGGGATTTAATCTGGTGTGTGTTCTCATTGTCTTTCTCTTGATCTCTGTCAAGAGTTTTTCATTTGTTTTTTAATTGAGGTATAATACAAATGAAATGTAACATGCTAATCTTTTTTGTTGTTTAGGCTAACTTTTCTCTCTTTTTTTGAGACAGAGTTTCGGTCTTGTCGCTCAGGCTAGAGGGTAGTGGCACGATCTCGGCTCACCACAACCTTCCCCTCCTGGGTTCGAGAGATTCTCCTTCCTCAGCCTCCCAAGTAGCTGGGATTACAGGCATGCACCACCACGCCTGGCTAATTTTGTATTTTTAGTTGAGACAGGGTTTCTCCATGTTGGTCAGGCTGGTCTCAAACTCCTGACCTCAGGTTAGCCACTGTGCCTGGCTAGGCAAACTTTTCATACAGTAAAATGCATAAATTGAACTGTATCATTTGTGAGTCATCACCTCACTTCCCTGTATTTCCATTGCTCTCAGAAAGTTCCCAGAGTACCTAAGTTTTATTTACAGTTCAAATTTTACACACTTACCTAAATGTGACCACTACTTGGATCAAGATATAAGAAATTTCTAGCGCCCTGGAGATTGGACTCATGTCACCTGCTCATAGACAGACACATACTTACATACAATATTTGTGAGGATTGTTTCGGATACTCTGGTGCTGAAATTTGCTTCCTGAAGTCTGGTGTCATTTGTCTTTGTGGGTGACCTCACAATCTGGCATCCCCTGCATACATGCTCCTTGTGCTCTGCCTAGCACTCTCCCGAGGAATAAATGTTTTGTCTCTCACAGATATGGGACACAGCAGGACAGGAACGGTTCCAGTCTCTTGGTGTGGCCTTCTACAGAGGTGCAGACTGCTGTGTTCTGGTATTTGATGTGACTGCCCCCAACACATTCAAAACCCTAGATAGCTGGAGAGATGAGTTTCTCATCCAGGCCAGTCCCCGAGATCCTGAAAACTTCCCCTTTGTTGTGTTGGGAAACAAGATTGACCTCGAAAACAGACAAGTAAGTACCAACGATGATAGATACTGTCACAGACACCTGCTCCCGAGGGGCCTTGTGAATTTGGAGGGTTCTCTGCTAAGCTCACATGGCTCTAGGAGGTGCTGGTGGGAGTCTGTCTTCATCACCCTATGCCAGCCCTTCAGGCCAACTGCCTTTAAGGACTGGGACCCAGGTGACCTGGGTTAAGTCCCCATCCTGCTCCCAGCTGGCTGTGACTTTACGCCATTGTCTTGGCTATCTCAACTTCAGTTCCCTTTCTGCACTTTGAAGGAGGGAATTCAGTTTTGTCATTCTCAGTAGTGCCCTCCCAGTACCTCCAGGCCGTGCCTGGATCTCCATGTGTGCAAAATATTGCTTTGGGCTTTGAGTGAAATTGCTGTACTATAGTTATAGTTTCAAATATCATTTCTGTTGGAAACATAGACTCTTTGATTAATTACGACTACGTTTATTTCTGACCATGGATCTTTTTTTCTCCCCTTCCTAAGTGACTTAGTCCTTATCTCTTGGCTGAAAATGGGCTAGGGGTTGGGGAAGGAATGAGAATGTGTGAGTGGCATGGGTGACATCACACTAGCAGTAATGGTAAAGGGACTCTAAACCTTAAGACCAAGCTGCTGGGCATTTCCTGTCCTGGGATCTCTGAGGTCCCAGTAAACACTCTTCATTTCTTCCCAGACTGGCTTCTTACTCCATTCACAAATGGCTTTTAAGTATAACTGAGGGTCAGAAGGTATGAGCTGTAGACTGAGACAGGCTTTGAGCTCTCTAGCTGAATCCTAGCTATCCTGAGCATAGCCAGCAGGGCGAGTTTGGACGGGTCTACTGGTCTCTTCCAACACCCTCTTTCCCCACATCTGTGTCCTCACCTGTACCACCTGTAGACGAGGGACCATGACACTTCCTGGGGAGGATGGAGTCAGTGCTAGCTGCTTCTATCATGAGCCTGTGTGCACCCTACTTCTCCTTTCAGGTGGCCACAAAGCGGGCACAGGCCTGGTGCTACAGCAAAAACAACATTCCCTACTTTGAGACCAGTGCCAAGGAGGCCATCAACGTGGAGCAGGCGTTCCAGACGATTGCACGGAATGCACTTAAGCAGGTGGGTCTCCCACAGTTGACCTGCCCACTCTTGTGATGCCTGACCACTGACCCAGTCCCTGCCTGACCTCCTGCCCTTAATCTTCTTCCCTAACCCACTCTTTTCTATGTAGTCAGAATACCCTAAGTGTTCATCTGAGAAGGTTAGGACATGTTCTGCTTAAGCTTCCAGAAACCCCACTTTGGGGAAATAACCTAAAAGATGTAGAGGCTGGGAAGACTGAGACTGCCCTTCTTTTACTAGGCTTGTTCTTATTTTCTTGGCTGCGATTAGGAGATCAGGTCACTGGGAGACCCCTGATCAGATTGCTGCTCTATTTAAGAAGGAAATTAACTTGAATACAAATCCCAGCTCTGCTGCCTACCAATCATTATATCTAGTTTGGGCTTAAAAATATATATATTATGGCCAGGCATGGTGGCTCACGTCTATAATCCTAGCAGTTTGGGAGGCCAAGGCAGGCCGATCACTTGAGGTCAGGAGTTTGAGACCAGCCTGGCCAACATGGTGAAACCCCATCTCCACTAAAAAATAAAAAGAAAATTAGCCAGGCCTGGTGGGGGTTGCCAGTAATCCCAGCTACTCAGGAGGCTGAGGCAGGAGAATTGCTTGAACCCAGGCAGCAGAGGTTGCAGTGAGCCAAGATTGCACCACTGTACTCCAGCCTGGGTGACAGAGTGAGACTCTTTCTCAAAAAAAAAATTAAAAATAAAATTATATCCGAACTTCTACCCCCTCACCTGAAAAATGGGAATACCTGCTTTTGCAGGGTGATTATGAAGATTAAATGAGACCAACTCTTTCAGCTCTCACATACTGACAGGTAACTTTTTTCCTTAGGAACAGTTAAGTAAACAACACAAGGAAGAAAATGTAGGAAAACTATTCAAGGAATACAATACCTAGAATTTCTTATTTACTGTTGCTGTGATTAGATACAACCACTCATGCGAGTTGAAAGTCTGTTTTGATGTACAACTCTGTTAGGGGCAGTGGTGATAAAGGCAGATCATGAGGCCTCATCAGACAGGGTCTGGGGGTGGTCAGAGGTGTGACAGGTTTGGGGGGATGCATAGAGCACTTGAAGCACATAGTGGCTGTAAGGGCAAGGCAGATTCTGCTGACTCCAGGAAGCCGGCAGAATGAAGGTAATGGCTTTCAGCAGGACAGAGAGTTGTTTGGAATGGTTGCTCCAAGGACCAGGGAAATTCTGGCATGAGTGGGGTCTGCACTAAGTGTTCCAGAATGAAAGGGACAGACCTACTCAGTGAGGAAATTGTTCCACCCAGAATGCCAGGAGAGCCCTGAAGTGGTAAGGAAAAGACCAAGATGCAGACTTGGCCACCCTCACCCACAAATAATAAACGGTTGTGTTTTTCTTAATGTTCATATAAGGGAATGGAAATCCAAATCATGTAGGATAGTGTTTCCCACCTGTTTCCCTGTTGCCTGGCATCACCGTCTGAGTTTTTCTCTTCCATCACTACTGTCCCTGTTGTCTTTATGCTTTTATTTTTAGAGCTAGCCCCTAAGGAGTTAGATTGTTACATTGGAGGGTCTGTTTTATTATAAGTTAGGGTGCCAGGTTGCTTTCCCCAAGGGGAATAACATTTCAGCAGCGTGGGCTTGCTTTGTTTACCTCCTTGCCAGCAAGCAATAGGTGTCACTTGTCACTCTGCTGACATTGCCAATCTTTGGGTGTATAAATTGCCACCATCGTGGCTACTGGTCCCTCTGAGTCCCTCTCCCTGGGACTTAGCCATTTGGATTTTCTCTGCTGCACACAGCCAGCACATAGCACATGGTTGGGCCTCTCTCAGTTCTCATGAGCTGCTAGTCAATTGAAGTTAATTCTACTTGCATCTCAAGTGACTTTTTCAACTCTGTGGTATTTTTAAGTCCTTTGAACATAGGAAAAAAGTAATTTTTTATTTGGGTATGTCATTTTAAGTTTCTGTGTTTCCTGTGTCTACATCAGATTTTTCTCTAATTCAGCTGGAATTTGTTTTGGCTTATGGCAGGAAAGAGAGACTTGCCTTTTCTCTCAGAGAGCTCAGCCAGTTGTTTGAAATCATTCGGCTATGTTACATAAGCCGTTTCCCTCCCTGAATAGACCGTGGCCTGTGCTAAATGCTCATATGTGCTGGGATCTGTTTCTGGTCTCTCCAGTCTGTTCTGGTGATGTCTATGCCATGTTCCCTTATCCGGACTGTCTTGATTTCACTGCCTGATAAGGCAAGTTTCCTCTTGCCACATTCTTTTTTTTTTTTTTTTTTTTTTTTTGGGGGGGGTTTTTTTCTTTTGCCCCGGCTGGAATGCAATGGCATGATCTCAGCTCACTGCAACCTCCGCCTCCCGGGTTCAAGTGAATCTCCTGCCTCAGCCTCCCAAGTAGCTGGGATTACAGGCATCTGCCACAACGCTTGGCTAATTTTGGTATTTTTTAGTAGAGATAGGGTTTCACCATATTGGCCAGGCTGGTCTCAAACTCATGTTGTGATCCGCCCACCTCAGCCTCCCAAAGTGCTGGGATTACAGGCATGAGCCACCCCGCCCTGCCTGCCACATTATTTTTTTTTTATTTTTTTTTTTGAGACGGAGTCTCGCTCTGTGGCCCAGGCTGGATTGCAGTGGCCCGATCTCGGATCACTGCAAGCTCCGCCTCCCGGGTTCACGCCATTCTCCTGCCTCAGCCTCCGGAGTAGCTGGGACTACAGGCGCCTGCCACGACGCCCGGCTAGTTTTTCGTATCTTTTAGTAGAGACGGGGTTTCATCGTGTTAGCCAGGATGGTCTCGATCGCCTGACCTCGTGATCCGCCCGTCTCGGCCTCCCAAAGTGCTGGGATTACAGGCTTGAGCCACCGCACCCGGCCTCATTATTTTTTAATAATTTTGTTTCAGTTCCATGGTTTTCCTCTCTTACCTTCCACACCCCAAATAAAACTCTGTTGAGATTTTGATTGGAATTTTTTTCTTCAAGCCCACTGTTTTTTCCCCATTGATTGCAGTTTTGTTGCAGCTGTTGCATTAGTCTGCTCAGGCTGCGTTAACAAAACCCCACAACATGGGTGGGTCCAACAACAGACATTTTGTTTTCTCACAGTTCTGAAGGCTGGAAGTCCATGAGCAAGATGCTGGCACATTTTGTTTCTGGTGAGGGTGCTCTTCTGGGCTCACAGACTGCTGTCTTCTCACTGTGTCCTCCCATGCCCTTTCCGCTGTGTGCACAGAGAGAGGACACATGAGCAAGGTGTCTGTGGTGTCACCTCTTCTTAGAAGGACACAAATTCTCTCAGATCAGGACCCCACCCTGCAACCTCATTTAACCTTCATTCCTTCCTTACTCCAAATACAGCCACCTGAAGGGTTAGGGCTTCAACACAGGAATTTTGGAGGAACACAAACATTCTGCCCGGCCGGGTGCGGTGGCTCACACCTGTAATCCCAGCACTTTGGGAGGCCGAGGCAGGTGGATCACCTGAGGTCAGGAGTTTGAGACCAACCTGGCCAACATTGTGAAACCCCATCTCTACTAAAAATACAAAAAATTAGCTGGGCGTGGTGGTGGGCACCTGTAATCCCAGTTACGTAGGATGCTGAGGCAGGAGAATTGCTTGAACCTGGGAGGCGGAGGTTGCAGTGAGCTGAGATTGCACCATTGCACTCCAGCCTGGGCAACAAGAGCAAAACTCCATCTCAAAAAAATAAAACATTCCACCCATGAATCTATTTTAGGTCTTGTTTCTGTTCCTTCAGTAAGATTGATTGATTTTTTTTTTTTTTTTTTTTTTTTTTAAGAGACAGGGTCTTGCTCTGTCAGTTAGGCTGATACGCAGTGGTGCAATCATCACTCACTGTAGCCTCCAACTTCTGGGGTCCAGTGATCTTTCCACCATAGCCTCTTAAGTAGGTAGGACTACAGACACACCCAAGCTATAATTGATTTATAATAGGATCCTTTGCCTTTCACAGTAAACATATTCCTAGGTACTAGTGGCAATATAAAATGTCGCTATTTGTAACAGCCAAAAAAAAAGTAAGAACAACTCAAATGTCCATCAACTGATAAGTGAATAAACAAAGGACAGCTTATCCATGCATTCTAATATAATTCAGCTATAAGAAGGAATGAAGTAGTGACACCTGCTGCCACATGGGTGCTAAGCGAAGGAAGCCAGTTGTAAAAAGACCGTATGTTGTATGATTCCATTTCAGTGAAATGTCCAGCCCGGATGCAGTGGCTCCTGCCTAAAATCACAGCACTTTGGGAGGCTGAGGCTGGAGGATCGCTTGAAACCAGGAGTTTGAGACCATCTTGGGCAACATAGCAAGGCCCCATCTCTACTAAAAATTAAAAATTAGCTAGGCGTGGTGGCACGAGCTTATAGTTCCAGCTACTTGGGAGACCAAGACTGGAGGATTGTATGAGTCCAGGAGTTAGAGGCTGCAGTGAGCTGTGATCATGCCATTGCACTCCAGCCTGGGCAACAGAGCGAGACTCTGCCACAAAACAAAACAAAACAAAAACAGAAATTGCAGTCCACTAGAAGAAATGGGGAAAATTAAATCATGTTTAAAAATTAAGTGTCCAGAATAGTAGGCAAGTCTATTGAGACAGTAGATCAGTGGTTGCTGGGTCCAGGATGGTGTAGAATGGGAGTGGGAAGGAACTACTAATGGGCATAGGGTTTTTTTGGGGGGGGGGGTGATGAGAGTATTTTAGAGTTAATGTTGATGGTTGCCCAACTTTCTGAATATACTAAAAACCATTGAATTGTACACTTTATGGCATGTGAGTTAAAACCCAATAAAGCTATTAGGAGTGCAGTGGCACCATCTTGGTTCACTGCAACCTCGACCTCCTGGGTTCAAGCAATTATCCTGCCTCAGCCGCCTGAGTAGCTAGGATTATAGGTGCTTGCCACCATGCCCGGCTAATTTCTGTATTTTTAGTAGAAACGGGGTTTCACCATGTTGGCCAGGCTGGTCTTGAACTCCTGACCTCAGGTGATCCACCTGCCTCAGCCTTCCAAAGTGTTGGGATTACGGGCATGAGCCACCATGCTCAGCCAAAGCTGTTATTTTTTTAAGTATGTATTCCTAGATGTGTTATGCTTTTATAGCTATTGTGAATGGAATGATTTTTTTACTAGATAACTTTTAATGAATAGAAACAGTTCCTGCTTTATCTGCAAATCCTAAAACAGTCACTGGCACACAAGTGCTCAATGTTTAAGTGACATTGTTTTCCTGCACCCAAAAGTAGAATGCTACTCCTCATTGGAAACATGTTACTTTAGCAAAGTCCCACTAAAATGACCATAGTCCATCTGCTCTGACACTTGTCACAGATGGTAATAAAATTCATTCACAGCTGCCTTTCTAGGCCTGCAGCATTTGGGAGACAAAACTCTGCTAAACCTTTGGAAGAAAAAAGAGACCAGAGCAGAGGCCATTGGTCCAGAAAAGTGTATGGAAGATGGGGAGGTAGAAGGAGTGTTCCAGGTTGAGAGGGCAGCTCATACTCAACTCCAGCCACTTCACCTCGTGCACATACTGGCTGAGGGTTGCCAGATGTTTGAGAAGCTAGAAATCACACCATTGTCAACCATTGTCAACTATAGGGAACATACAGAAAGCATCTGAACTGGATGTGGATGTGGTCCCAGAGCTCCCAGATCATGATCTGATTGAGAACGTATGTGAACTTCTGTCCTGATTGCTCAGTGCAGACTGATGCTTCTCCTGGCAGGACTCCTCTCTCCACATTGACCTGGAGTTGTCACAAAATCTTTTTCTCTTGATACTTCCTGAGCATGGCACCTTCTGCCAGAGTGTTCCCTTAACTGCGTGGGCAGGCTCTGCTCCACAGCTCCCCACCCACTCTGCTTGCCCAAGCAGAAGTGAGCCCCTCCTGGGCAGAAAGGGCCCGCAATGAGGGCTGAAATGTTTCAGTTCCCTGAATAACCAACCTTTCTCTGTCTCCTTGTCCAGGAAACGGAGGTGGAGCTGTACAACGAATTCCCTGAACCTATCAAACTGGACAAGAATGACCGGGCCAAGGCCTCGGCAGAAAGCTGCAGTTGCTGAGGGGGCAGTGAGAGTTGAGCACAGAGTCCTTCACAAACCAAGAACACACGTAGGCCTTCAACACAATTCCCCTCTCCTCTTCCAAACAAAACATACATTGATCTCTCACATCCAGCTGCCAAAAGAAAACCCCATCAAACATAGTTACACCCCACATGTCTCTCACACACACACACACACACACACACACACACACCCCTGACGTAATCAAACTCCAGCCCCTGCCCGTGATGGCTCTTGGGGTCTGCCTGCCTACCCACATGAGCCCGCGTGTATGGCAGCAGGACAGGCCAGCGGTGGATGTCATTCTGATATGGAGTTGGCATTGGAAGCTTATTCTTTTTGTCCACTGGAGAGAGAGAGAACTGTTTACAGTTAATCTGTGTCTAATTTTTTTTTAACGGTCTTGTGGTCTTTTTACCTCCCCTTTCCCCTCCCTCCTTGAAGGCTACCCCTTGGGAAGGCTGGTGCCCCATGCCCCATTACAGGCTCACACCCAGTCTGATCAGGCTGAGTTTTGTATGTATCTATCTGTTAATGCTTGTTACTTTTAACTAATCAGATCTTTTTACAGTATCCATTTATTATGTAATGCTTCTTAGAAAAGAATCTTATAGTACATGTTAATATATGCAACCAATTAAAATGTATAAATTAGTGTAAGAAATTCTTGGATTATGTGTTTAAGTCCTGTAATGCAGGCATGTAAGATGGAGGGTTGAACCCTGTTTGGATTGCAGAGTGTTACTCAGAATTGGGAAATCCAGCTAGCGGCAGTATTCTGTACAGTAGACACAAGAATTATGTACGCCTTTTATCAAAGACTTAAGAGCCAAAAAGCTTTTCATCTCTCCAGGGGGAAAACTGTCTAGTTCCCTTCTGTGTCTAAATTTTCCAAAAGGTTGATTTGCATAATACAGTGGTATGTGCAATGGATAAATTGCCGTTATTTCAAAAATTAAAATTCTCATTTTCTTTCTTTTTTTCCCCCCTGCTCCACATTTCAAAACTCCCCTGTTAGATCAACATCCTACTATGAGAGCGAAAGGAAAACCCTCACAGATCTGTCCTAGTGATTTTTACCTTTGTTCTAGAAGGCGCTCCTTTCAGGGTTGTGGTATCCTTAGGTTAGCGGAGCTTTTTCTCCTTTTCCCCACCCATCTCCCCAATATTGCCCATTATTAATTAACCTGTTTCTTTGGTTGGAACCCTGGCAGTTCTGCTCCCTTCCTAGGATCTGCCCCCGCATTGTAGCTTGCTTAATGGAGCACTTCTCCTTTTTCCAAAGGTCTACATTCTAGGGTGTGGGCTGAGTTCTTCTGTAAAGAGATGAACGCAATGCCAATAAAATTGAACAAGAACAATGATCATCTGCCTTTGCCATGTCTTTTTTTCCTTCTTTGAGAGCCTTGACTCAGTAGAGACCACATGAGTTAATCATAGCCAATGCCTTATCCAGCAAGGAGCCCTCCATAAATGGGCATGTGTGGTGCTTCGAGGCAGAAAGGCCCTCTCATATCTGGTCCTGTAGTGCCTGTCCCTAGTTGTTTTTTTTGTTGTTGTTGTTGTTTTTTGAGGGGAGAGGGGTGGGTAGTTTAATCGCAGTGTTGGAGGTTGAGGACCATGGATGGAGAAAGCATTGTCCCTTTAGAAGATCAACCACAAACTGCTGGGGACCTCTGAGCCATGCATATCTTGTAGGTGTAACTGTAACCTATTCGTGTGTTATGTGTTTTATTTTTAGTTGACCTAGTTGCTAACACTTAGATGTATAATTCTGCATTTGTCACAGGAGAGGAAGATTTGGCAGCAGAGACCCTGTATTCCAACATATGTAAACCCCTACCTGGAATGGAATAGATCCCACTTAGAAGCAATTTTATTAAAATAGTAGTAGTTCAGGCCGTGGGTCACTTTAGGTTTTGCAGAAGTACCTCATTCACTTAGATCTTGAATTCTACTTTGCTACACTTTTTTACATTTCTACTTCTCAGGCTCCTCAGCTGGTTTATTTCCTCATGGCTCCTCTTGGCATGTACTTTATGTGTTAAAAATAGCATAGTTTAGAAGCTCAGATGCTGCACAATGTGAGATTATCCACAGTGCGATTTCACCCTGGCTGGTGGTGCATGGCTTAAATCTTCTCTGGTCCTGTATTTTGTTTGGGCCTCATCAGGTGTTTGTACTCTAGAGGGCCCCAGCTTGGGGCCCAGTGACTGGGCCACAGTGTGTGGACTCTTGTGTGATGCTCACCTCTGCAAATCAGGCATCTGTTCCTCTGATTGTGTTACACTGGTCTTGACCTTGTATTTGACATTAAAATGGACCTTGACTTCTGACCTGCTTGACCTTTATCCTAAACTGATGATCATCCTGACATTACTTAGCTTAAGATGAATGTAATCTTTAATTGACTCTGATTTCAACCATTGTCCTTACCATAGCTTACCTTAATTTTAACGGCTTTGGCTTTGAACTGACTTTGACTTTACCCTAAACATGATCACTGTTGAATAACCTTGACTCTGACCCACCTCCTGACCCTAATCATCACCTGACTTTGAAGCTAATATGGAACCCTACTATGACAATAGGTCTTACTCTCTGACCTGGGACTAATTAGTCTCATGTCCCATCAGCCTGATGGCTGAGGTTGGTGTCATATTACAACCCTAAATTGTATAATGTTTATCTAAGGGATTCAGCTTAACTACAGTAGGAAGCCGTGGCTGAGACTGAGCTCTGCATCAACACAGTGCCTTTTTCTATATTCCTATGTAGATTCAGCATAAGCATGTGTTTTCTCTCAAAAGAGGGGAACTTGTCATTTTGCTGCAATAAGCAGTAAGGATATACTTCTGAGAAGAATATCTGGGACTGAGTTTGTCTGCAGTACTATGGATTGTTTGAGTTCATTTGTATTTGCCTCGAGGTGAGAATGAGAGATGAGTGTGTTGCTGTGTTTACATCCATCTCAGTTTGCTCTAACAAGTAATCAGAAGTTACTTTTGGCCAGGCACACTGGCTCACACCTGTAATTCCAGCACTTTGGGAGGTCGAGGTGGGTGGATCACCTGAGGCCAGGGGCTTGAGAGCAGCCTGGGCAACATGGCAAAACCTCATCTCTAATAAAAATACAAAATTTAGCCGGGCATGGTGGTAGGCGCCTGTAGTTGCAGCTACTTGGGAGGCTGAGGCAGGAGAATTGCTTGAACCTGGAAGGCAGAGGTTGCAGTGAGCTAAGATTGTGCCACTACACTCCAGCCTGGGCAACAAGAGTGAGACTCCATATCAAAAAAAAAAAAAGTTTTGGAAAGGACATCTGGGAATGAGTTTGTTGTACTAATATGTACTTGTTTCAGTAGTACTCCTTCCTCAGATCCCAGCTTATTCTGTCTCCATGTGAGTGTGTGTTGCTGTGCCGACTTTTATCTCCCCTAAGAAGCTATGAGGATTTGGTTTTAAGAAGAATGCCTGAGTTTGTTGTACTAACAGGAATTCTCATCCAAACTCCTACTGGGGTTCATTCTGATTCCACTCATCTTTTAGTAAGAATATGCCTTTGAGGTTAATGTGTATTGCATTGTTTACATTCATGTCCGTTAACATTGACCAGCAATAAGATTTCACCTTAGAGATCTGAGACTAAGCTTTTTTGCACTGAAAATGATGCCTTCCAATAGCACGAAGTAGGTGCATCTTGGTTCACTCTACCTTGCAGTAAGAACGTGCCCTAGAGAGGAATGTATGTGTCCTGCTTACCTTCCTCTCAGTTGTCAGTCGCATGCAATTAGGAGTTACATGAATCAAATGATTGAGACTGGATGTACTTGTACTAATATCGATTCTTTTCATTAGCATATTAGACTCATTCTAATTGATTTACACTTACGATCATTCTGACTTTGATCCCCTTGAGGTGACCTTGGATTAACTTTGAAACTGACCCACATGTCCTGACCTTGACTTTTTTTTTTTTTTTTTTTTTAAACGGAGTCTCACTCTGTCACCCAGGCTGGAATGCAGTAGTGTGAGTGATCTCAGCTCACCACAACCTCCGCCTCCTGGGTTCAAGCGATTATCCTGCCTCAGCCTCCTGGGTAGCCGGGATTACAGGTGTGCACCACCACACCTAGCTACATTTTGTATTTTTTAGTAGAGAGGGTTTCACCATGTTAGCTGGGCTGGTCTCAAACTCGCGACCTCAAATGATTCACCCACTTTGGCCTCCCAAAGTGCTGAGATTACAGGTGTGTTGATCCTGATCTTGAATCTCATACACAATCATCCTGACCTTAAGCTGAAATAAGCATGAACTTGACCTTGAATTTGAATCTAGCCCTAATTCTGACCCTTGTCCTCATCCTAACCATCACCCTGACCATGTTTTGCCCTCATTTTAAACTTGCCCTTGAAACTGACCTTGATTGATTTTGAATCCAGTACGCACTGATGCTTTTCATAGCCCTGAATCTGAATCTGAAGCCAACCCTGAACATTGTCCTGGCCATAAGTTTATACTTCCCCTAAGTTTATACCTGAATCTAGCTGACTTTAACCATTCTTAAGTTAACCTTAGTCATCCTGCCATTGATGATAGTCTGCCTTTGAACTGCTCTGACCTTCAAATGACCTTGATCCTCTTGGCTCTAATTCTTAGCACTGGTATGACCTTGGACCCAACCTTGTCCTGGTGCTGACTAGCATTCTGACCATATCACACCGTAAGTTTCAACTTTACCTTGAGCTTGAGCCATTTGGACCTTGACATGACTTTGAGGCTGACTCTGATTATCACCTTGAACATCATTCTAGCCATGTCTTAGTTTGTTTTGTTTTGTTTTGTTCTGTTTTTTGAGACAGAGTCTCGCTCTGTCGCCCAGGCTGGAGTGCAGTGGTGCGATCTCCGCTCACTGCAAGCTCCGCCGCCTCCCGGGTTAACGCCATTCTCCTGCTTCAGCCTCTCTAGAAGCTGGGACTACAGGCCCCCGCCACCACGCCCGGCTAATTTTTTTGTATTTTCAGTAGAGATGGGGTTTCACCATGTTCGCCAGGATGGTCTCAATCTCCTGACCTCGTGATCCACCTGCCTCGGCCTCCCAAAGTGCTGGGATTACAGGGGTGAGCCACCGTGCCTGGCCTTGTTTTGTTTTCTTTACTTAACTAAAACCTCTCCAGGTGATTCTAATGCGTAGCTGGAGTTGAACTGGTGTAAAAATATTTCCTTAAATATTTTATGAACCACAAATGTGTAAGGTCCACAGCTGGTTCCTAAGAGACAGGAAAAGGTTTGGCCTTAAAAAAAATTAAAGATCTCAGCCAGGCATGGTGGCTCATGCCTGTAATCCCAGCACTTTGGGAGGCCAAGGCAGGTGCATCATTTGAGGTTAGGAGATTGAGACCATCCTGGCTAACATGGAGAAATCCCATCTCTACTAAAAATACAAATAATTAGCCAAGCATGGTGGCAGGCGCTTGTAGTCCCAGCTACTCAGGAGGCTGAGGCAGGAGAATGGCATGAACCCAGGAGGCGGAGCTTGCAGTGAGCAGAGATAGTGCCACTCCAGCCTGGAAGACAGAGCGAAACTCCATCTCAAAAAAAAAAAAAAAAAAAATTAAAGATCTCAAATATATGCTCTAGCCTTCCCCACCACTGCCGCCACTGAATTGCAACACTGCACAGATTTTGTTTGACCCACTTTCCCTATATACATCCAACCAATATTTGTAAATGGGAAGATAGCACACAAAATCCAACTCTAGTTTGTTTTTTAAAAAAATTGGAAGAAAGTGCAACACTTTGATCACATCCCGAATTTCTCATAGTGACCACTAATTGAGGACCCACCTTATTTAAAACTTGCTTGCCTGGCTCCCATGCTAAGAAACCAACTTGTGTCTGAGGGCGGCCTGGCAGCTTCCAAGTAGAATGCGCGTGCTCCGAGAGACTGGGCTTTGGGATGTGGTGCGCTGAGTGCTGCTGCTCTGCCAAGTGAGCTCAGCCTGGTCCACAGTGACTACCGAGTTTCCATGTCCTGAGTTTCCTGGCTAGGTAGAAGATACTGGAAGTCTGGAGGAGAACCCAAAACTGCCAGCATGGCACATCCTGTCCCCACCTCTTTCCTTTAAGGAGAGGAACCATGTGCCTTCATAATTCCCTTCCTCACAGTACCCCTTCCCTTTGCCAGAAGTCCTGCCTCCATTCACATTGCAGGGCTAAAGATGCCCCTTTTTGCTTATTTTTGTCGTTTCATGGAAGGGAGCCAGAACTGGAATTGTTAGTTTTTTGGGTTCTAATCGTTGCCCGTGGGTGTATTATTACTCCCTATTTTATGCCAGGAAAGAGAAAGGGTAAAGGCTATAAAAAATCCCTAGCTTAGAGGAGGAAAAGGCCACTCTGGATGGCATATTGTACTGAGGTGGTGAATTCAGTAATTGGGTTTCCATTGGTATCTGTTGCTTCTGCTTTCAGAAGCAAGCTTGGCTTGCGGTTTGTAAAAGTACCCTGGGTCCTAGGCCGGACGCTCATGCCTGTAATCCAGCACTTTGGGAGGCCAAGGCGGGTGGATCACGAGGTCAGGAGATCGAGACCATCCTGGCTAACATGGTGAAACCCCGTCTCTACTAAAAATACAAAAAAAAAAAAATTTAGCCGGGCGTAGTAGCCAGCACCTATAGTCCCAGCTGCTTGGGAGGCTGAGGCAGGAGAATGACGTGAACCCAGGAGGCGGAGCTTGCAGTGAACAAAGATTGCTCTACTGCACTCCAGCCTGGGCAACTGAGCAAGACTCCGTCTCAGAAAAAATAAAAGTACCCTGGGTCCCTAGTCATCTCTGCACTCCCAGGGTTGCCTGCTGGGGTACTGTCTAAGTTGTGGAAGGACAGGGAAACTTCTTGCCAAATTTCATTCCTTGCCGTAGAACAGGATCCTCCAACTCTAGACATTAACTTAGGTTGTCTTGGAGAGATCACCAAGGTTTTGTTAAGTCACTTGATTCTCTAACTGCACTCCCAGGTAAAAGGAAACTACCCTCACATCTATGGTCTATTGATTTTTGACAAGGGTGCCAAGACCATTCAATGGGGAAAAGACAGGTTTTTCATCAAATTGTGCTGGGATACGGATACCCATACCCATCTGCAAAGAATGAAGTTGGAGTCTTAACCTTGCACCGTATACAAAAACTAACTTGAACTGGATCAAAGACCTAAGTGTCAGAGCTAAAACTGTAAAACCCTTTGAATAGGGGGAAAGCTTCATGACAATGGATTTGGCAGTAATTTATTTGATATGACTTTAAAAACACAGGCAACAGGCCGGGCGCGGTGGCTCACGCCTGTAATCCCAGCACTTTGGGAGGCCGAGGCGGGCGGATCACAAGGTCAGGAGATCGAGACCACGGTGAAACCTCGTCTCTACTAAAAATACAAAAAATTAGCCGGGCGCGGTTGTGGGCGCCTGTAGTCCCAGCTACTTGGGAGGCTGAGGCAGGAGAATGGCGGGAACCCGGGAGGCGGAGCTTGCAGTGAGCTGAGATCCGGCCACTGCACTCCAGCCTGGGCGACAGAGCGAGACTCCGTCTCAAAAAAAAAAAAAAAAAAAAAAAAAAAAAAAAAAAAAAAACACAGGCAACAAAAGAAAACAGATAAATTGGACATCATGAAAATTAAAAAATTTTGTGCAGCAAAGGACACTATAAAGAGTAAAAACTCATCATATATCTCATAAGGGATTAATATCCAGAATATATAAAGAAGTCCTACAACTCAGTTTTAAAAAGTGATTCAACAATGAGTGAAGGACTTAAATATATATTTCTCCAAAGAAGATATAATGATCACTGTCAGTCCACCAGAAAATGCAAATCAAAACCACACTGAGCTACTTAACACAAAAAACAACAAGTGTTAGTGAAGATGTGGAGAAATCAGAACCCTTGTGCTTTACTGGTGGGAATGTAAAACAGTGCAGCCACTTTGGACAATAGTCTGGTGATTCCTCCAAAAGAGAAACATGGAATTACCATGGGACCAGCAACTCCCCTCTTGAGATGTGTACCCAAGAGAATTGAAAGCTGGGATTCAGAGAGATACTTGCACACCTATGTTCATGGTAACATTATTTACATTAGCCAAAAAGTGGAAACTAGTGTCCATCAACAGGAATAGATAAACACAATGTGATATGTATATAGAATGGAATATTATTCATAAGGAGTAAGGCCAGGAGCGGTGGCTCATGCTTGTAAGCCCAGCACTTTGTGAGGCTGAGGCAGGTGGATCATGAGGTCAAGAGATCGAGACCATCCTGGCCAACATGGTGAAACCCCATCTCTACTAAAAATACAAAAATCAGTTGGGTGTGGTGGCACACGCCTGTAATCCCAGCTACTCGGGAAACTGAGGCAGGAGAATCATTTGAATCTGAAAGGCGGAGGTTGCAGTGAGCTGAGATCATGCCACTGCACTCCAGCCTGGGCGACAGAGCTAGACTCCGTCTCAAAAAAAAACAAATCTGAGTCATGCTGCAGTATACGTGAGACTTCAAAACATTATTCCAAGGCCAAGAGCAGCAGCTCACTCCTGTAATCCCAGCGTTTTGTGAGGCCAAGGTGGGAGGATCATTTGAGCCCAGGAGTTCCAACTGGCCTAGGCAACTTAGTGTGACCCTATCTCTACAAAAAATAATATTAGCCAGGTGTGGTGGCACGCACCTGTAGTACCAGCTACTTGGAGGCTGAGGCGGGAGGATTGCTTGAGCCTAGAAAGGCTGCAGTGAGCTGTGATTGTGCCGCTGCACTCCAGCCTGGGCAACAGAGTGAGATCCTATCTCTAAAGGAAAAACATTATTCTAAGTGAAATAGACACAGGAGGACAAATACTGTATCATTCCACTCTTAGGAAGTACCTAGAATAGGAAAATTCATAAAAGACAAAAAGTAGAACAGAGTGCGGGGGTGGGGAGTGGAGAATTACTCTTTAAAGGGTACACAGTTTCTGTGGGGATGATGGAAGTTTTGGAAGTGAACAGTGGTGATGTTTGCACAACATTGTGAATATATTTAATGATGCTGGAATTGACAAGAAGGTAAATTTTATGCAAGTTTTATACGTTTTTTAATTGAAAAAAAAGGAAACTGCTGAGTGAAAAAAGTCAAAGATCAATGAGTCCCTAAAGCCCATGAACTTGAAAATGAGGCTTCACCCCCACACATTTCTGGAACTCGGCTCTGAATCAGGGTGGGGGCCAGAAATTTTTACTCAGTTTCGGGGGACACATGAGTTAGGACTCATTTCTTGGGCCTTAAAGCTGTACAAGCATCTCCTGGCAACTCCAGCCAGCTTTGCTGCTGAAGGAGGCTGTAGGTAGTGCAGAGAAGCCCCTCCCCAGGCACTCTCCCCAGTGGAGCAGGGACCTGGAAAGTCAGTGGCCTTCCTTTCCTCACATCCATTGAGGCCCGTGTGGAGACTGGGATGCTGGGAAGCTTGCCCCAGGCACCTTTGACCCTGCAAGTCCCTGGAGCTCTGCCCCAGGCAGGGCTGCAGGCCCCTGAGCTGCCCAGACAACATCTCCAGGAGCACCAAGGCAGGAAACTCACTGGAGAGCTGGGGCTTTAAGAAAACTTCATGCTTTGCTTTTTTTCCCCACTTTCAGCGCCATGGATTTCCTTGGTCTGGGTGTGTTGAAGGCTCACCCGATGATTTGAGGGTGTGGCCAGGGTGGAGAAGCACACAGCGCTGGATGCCCTCAGCAGAGGCCTTTGGCCCAGGGCTTCTGCAGAAGCCGGAAAGGAGCCTGTACTTCCCGCCTTCCACTACCCATGGCTCTGGACAATGACAGGCTGGGCAGAGAGACCTATCAGTGGGCACAAAAGATCTCTGTTTCTGCTCGGGGTGTTTCTGTGTAGGAAAAGAAATCCCATCTTTCTTCATTGAGGCCCAAAACCAGCAGAACTGCTCTTCCGTCTGGCCCTTCTAGTATGTGAACCTGGTTCCTGTAGGAAGTTGTGGCTCTACTATCCCCTCCAGAGGCCACACCAAGGTCTGGAGGAGGCAGGGGCTCCCGGGAATGATGGGACCCCTGAGCCGCTGTGTCTACATGGGGTACTGGGTTATGGACAGAGGCAGGTTGCTAGTTTGCACATAGACCAACCAGAGAAGGCCCGAAAAGTGTTTGCAGCGGTTCCAGGCTGTGTTTGGGAACCTACAGCTGAGTGTAGCAGGCCTGTGGCATTTGCCAAGAACGGGCACTGCAAGCCAGGCTGTGGCCCTGCTGCTCCATTCTCCTGCTCTCTGGGTTCCTTGGTGCTAGGAGGAGCCTTCTGTATGCCTTCCAGGCTTGGGATAGAAAGTCAAGGGAAGAAGAGTGTACCCTGGTGGCCAGCCTGGCAGTGGTGAGTGGCTCCAGTGGGGAGAGGCCCAGGGACTGGGGCTGGGTTCCAGGATCCGTTCGGCAAAGGATTTCTGGCCAGCTGCTACCCTCAGAGAGCAGTTATGAAGGAAAACCAGGTCAAGAAGCTGACGCCTGCCCCACAGGAGCGCACAGACTCAGAGCCAGATAGCCCTTGGCAATGGGGAGGGATCCCTGTGGCTGCAGCCACAGAGACCATGTCCCTGGGGCATGCAGTGGAGCCTTGCTGCAGTCACGGTCAGCACAGGCTGAAAACTGCACCAGTTACAGGCCTACAGGCCTGCAGGCCAGCCCCGAGCTGCAGGTGGGTTTTGTTTTATATCCTGCAGTTTTCCTTCAATGTGAAGTTTTATGGCTCCAGTGTTTAAAACACACACAAACACAAACACAAGATGACGTATAAAAAATGCTGATGCCCACATCTCTTCAAACCGTCTTGCAGCCCCAGGCCCCCATTCTCCTTGCTGCAGCAGCTGGAGCCGCTGGTGCTCCCAGGCAGGGCCACTGCACCTCCAGCACCGGCTCCTCACCTCCTGCCTCTCAGGCAGATTTAGATCATCTCCCTGGCCAGGTAGGCCTGCAAGCCTGTGGCCCCTGGGAGAGAGATAATGTATTAGTCAGGGTTCTCTAGAGGGACAGAAGTAATAGGATATATGTATATATGAAAGGGAGTTTATTAAAGATAATTGACTCACACCATCACAAAGCAAAGTCTCACAATAGGCCATCTGCAAGCTGAGGAAGAAAGAAGCCAATAGTAGATCAGTTCAAGTCCAAAAACCTCAAAAGCAGGGAAGCTGACAGTGCGGCCTTCAGTCTGTGGCCAAAGGCCCGAGAGCCCCTGGCAAACCACTAGTGTAAGTCCAAGAGTCCAAAGGCCAAAAAACCTGGATTCTGATGTCCGAGGGCAGGAAGCACCCAGAACAGAAGAAAGATGAAAGCCAGAAGACTCCGCAGGCCAGCTTATCCCACCTCCTGCCTGCTGTGTTCTAACCACGCTGGCAGCTGTTAGATGGTCTCCACCCACATTGAGGGTGGGTCTGCCACTCACAGTCCGTGGACTCAAATGTTAATCTCCTCTGGAAACACCCTCGCAGACACACCCAGGAACAAGTTTATCAGCTATCTAGGCATCCTTCAATCCAATCAGTTTGATATATTAACATCACAAGTCCTTGTCAACTTGAACGCATACACATCTCCTGAAATCATATTTAATCTCCAAATAAAGGAAATAATAAGGCCATAATTACCCCTAACATAATACAGCTATCCTTCATACAACCAGAAGCACACTAATCCTTAACATAAATGCTATTACATAAAGTTAAAAACATTTAAATGCTGATATAAAATCAATAAATCTTATGTCACATGGTAACGGAAAAAAAGGAAATAAAGTGGAGGTGTTTTCTCAGTACAAGTGTATACATGCACAAACATATTTTTAACAAAATAAGGAAGAAATGGTTGTGACCATTACAATCCTTGTTTCTGCAATTGGTCACATGGCTGTAGCTGGTATTAATAACTATTATCTTCTGCTACCCATACTGTATTCCCTTTGCCTTCAGCAAGCACCTCAGCTGGTTGTGGCTTTTTACCTGGTGGAATGACCCAAACCTTCATTCCTGAAGGATCCGACCATTTGCCTGGATTGGGCTGTTGTAGTTTCCCATTGACCTTAGTCACAGGGCCTGGTAGTACTCAGAGATGACCTAAGGGAATCCTATATTCCATGCATACTCTTCCTTATTACCTTCATTGTGGAGTAGTAGTCTGATTTCATCTTGATAGTCCAGGTCAGTCACCCCAGCCAACACTAACTTCCTTCTTAGCCTGTGGACTTAGAGGCAGAGGAGCCCAAAATGGTCAGTTGGCAATCTTCCACTTTAATAGAATTCTTATTTTGTCTCCTGGTGGCAGCATTCCTCCCTCTGGAACTGAGACCTCTAGGCCAGCAGAACATAATGTTCCAGGAACAGGAAGCAAAACTTTGCTAGTGGGTCACTAGGGGTGATGGTGAATGGTGCCACATCACTTCCACCCCTTGATTCCTGGATCTGTGAATGCTGGCTATGGGAAAAACTGCCATACGTTGGATGCTGATTCAGAGCATGCACGGCCTTCTGGAGAGCTTTGCCCCAGTCCTGCAAAGTATTGTCACCTAGTTGGCATTGTAATTGTGACTTCAAAAGGCCATTCCACTGTTCTATCAATCCGGCTGCTTAAGGATGATGGGAAACATGGTAAGACCAGTTAACTCCATGAGCGTGAGCCCGCGGCTGCACTTCTTCAGCCGTAAAGTGAGTGCCTTGGTCAGAGGCAATGCTGTGTGGAATACCAAGATCGTGGATAAGGCATTCCGTTGAGTCCGAGGATGGTAGCCTCGGTAGAAGCGTTGCGTGCAGGATAGGCAAACCCACATCCAGAGTAAGTGTCTATTCCGGTGAAGACAATCCTCTGCCTTTTCCATGATGGAAGAGGTCCAAGGTAATCAACCTGCCACCAAGTCAGGCTGATCACCCTGAGGAATGGTGTCATATCGAGGGCTCAGTGTTGGTCTCTGCTGCTGGCAAATTGGGCACTCAGCAGTGGCCACAGCCAGGTCAGCCTTGGTGAGTGGAAGTCCGTGTTGCTAAGCCCATGTGTAACCTCCATCCCTGCCACCATGGCCACTTTGTTTATGAGCCCATTGGGCAATGACAGGGGTGGCTGGGGAAAGAGGCTGAGTGGTGTCTACAGAATGAGTCATGATTGATAAATACCCATGATAAAAATCCTCCTTTGCTGAGGTCACTCTTTGGTGAGCACTCAAGCGGGACACAAATATCTTCACAGTTTTTGACCACATACTGCGGTCAGAGAAATCCATCCACATACCTCTTCCCCCAGTTCACCAATTTTCCGATCATGCTTCTTCCGAGTCCCTGTCCATCCAGCCAAACCATTGGCTACAGCCCATGAGTCAGTATATAATCACGCATCTGGCAGTTTCTCCTTCCATGCAAAGTGCACAACCAGGTGCACTGCTCGACGTTCTGCCTCCTGGGACAATTTCCCTTTCACCACTGTCCTTCAGAGATATCCCAGAAAGGGGCTGCAGCTGTCCACTTATGGGTGGTACCTGCATATTGTACAGAGCCATCTGTAAACTAGGCCCTTGTCTCCTCTTCCTCTGTCAACTGATCATGGGGCCATGAGGCCACTGGCAGGCTGGGAGAGAGAAGGCGGGTGGCAGAAGTGGGGACCATGGGCATTTGAGTCACTTCCTCATGTAACTTACTTGTATCTTCAGGACCTGCTCAAGCCAGATCACATGTATACCACTTCATTTGATGATGGAATGCTGCTGTGCACACCCCTCCCACTTTATGGCTAGATGGGTCGGAAAACACCCAGTTCATGATATTCAGTTTAGGTCTCATGGTGACTTGAACATAGTCAAACATAGTCAACTGTTGAACATAGTCAAACATAGTCAAATGTTCACTTTCTAACAGGCCAAGAGCTGTCTCTCGAAAGGAGACAAGTTATCTTCAGAAGATAGCAGAGCCTTGCTCCAAAGTCCTAGAGGCCTCTGCTGTGATTCACCTGTGGGAGCCGGCCAAAGGCTCCAAACATCATTGCTATCTACCACTGACACCTCAAGCACCATTGGATCTGCTGGGTCATATGGCCCAAGTGGCAGAGCAGCTTGCACAGCAGCCTGGACCTCTTGCAGAGCCTTATCCTGTTCTGGACCCCACCCAAAACTGGCAACCTTTTGGGTCACTTGACAAATGGGCCGGAGTAACACACCTGAATGAGGAATGTGTTGCCTCTAAAATCCAAATAGGCCCACTAGACATTTTGCCTCTTTCTTGGTCATAGGAGGGGCCAAATGCAACAACTTATCCTTCACCTTAAAAGGAATATCTCGACAGGCCCCAAACCACTGAACCCCTAGATATTTTACTGCAGTAGTAGGTCCCTGTGTTACCAGAAGGTGCCATGCAGGTCCAGGCTCTTGGTGTCCTGAACAAAGAATTGGATGAGACACACACAGATAGGAAAGCAAGGCAGCAGAAATGGATTAGGCACAGCATTCCACTCTCTGAGGGGGAGCGCGGACTGACCTCTGGCAGGTGAGATCAGACCCAGCGTGGTGTAGTTTGGATCTTTTTATGGGTTTTTTTTCCTTCTCTTCCCAAGGCTCCCTAATCTCTAGCCGGTGTCTGCCTTTTTGATTGATAGGTGTGTTACTTAGTTACTTTGGCCCCTGTGCGCTTGTGCACCACCTCCGATATGCAGTCCATATGCATTGTTGGGAGAAAGGTTTATGGGGTGCCTGCATAAACTGGCCATAAAAATATGAGACAATATGTTGTGGAAAGCCACAAGCGGCCGCTAAGGAGGAAAGCCTCCTAACTGCCATCATGTCCCCATGCTCAGAGCGAGACCTACTTTTTTTTGTTTTTTATTTTTTATTTTTTCTGAGACAGAGTCTAGCTCTGTCGCCCAGGCTGGAATGCAGTGGCGTGATCTCAGCTCACTGCAAGCTCTGCCTCCCAGGTTCACACCATTCTCCTGCCTCAGCCTCCCGAGTAGCTGGGACTACAGGCGCCCGCCACCATGCCTGACTAATTTTTTGTATTTTTAGTAAAGACGAGGTTTCACCATGTTAGCCAGGATGGTCTCGATCTCCTGACCTCGTGATCCGCCCACGTCGGCCTCCCAAAGTACGGGGATTACAGGCATGAGCCACTGCACCTGGCCAAGAGACCCGCTCTCTTATCTGTAAACACTGTGTTCAAGGAGAAAGACACTCCTTTGAAACCCTAGAATGTGGACAGATGTGCAGGCTCCTGGTTAAGCCGCTCCCACTAGCTACTCTCCGATAAGGTAAAGATACGCTGTTTGAGTACAAAGGAGATTCAATTAAACCACTATTGCTATAGATTACACCTGTGACGCACTGTCTCCCTTTCACTGTTTCACCCTGAACATCTGCTTCTTAGATCTAAGTGATCGTACTCAATAGATAGTGTGGAGACCAGAGCTCTGAGACTTTTGCAGCCTCCATTTTGCAACTGGCCCCCTGGCTCCCACTTTTATGAACTCTTAACCTGTCTCTTTTCAATCCTTTGTTGCCACTGGACTTCGGGTACCCTGCGGGTGGTGTTGAAGCTGGTCCCCAACATTTATGAGCTTTAATGAGCTGATTGTCATATGGGGTCATGGTAAGGATACGTTTTCTCTCTAATGCACATGCCTAGCCCTGAAGAGCGGACCCTTACTGGTTTGGTCTGGATCCTGCCGGCCAGGGTGTACTGGCTCGCTTCTCTTTTTGTTTTGGCTGCTCAGCTTCTAGCTCTTCTTATCTTGCTTCTTACCCACTGCCCTTTTACCTTGCTTCTGCTTTCTGCTTTTAGTCATTCTGCCCTTTATTTAACTTTTAATTCCCTTTGCTACTCTCCTGCTTCAGTTTCCCTATTCTCCAGCCTCACCTGAATTTTAGTTGGATTTATTTCCCATCCCCTGGCACACAAATGTCTCACCAGCGAGTCCAGTGTGGTTGTTACTTCTTGCTCCAGTCAGCATAATGTCATCAATGTAATGGACCAGTGTGATATCTCATGCAAGGAAAACGCCACTAAGATGTCTGTGAAGAAGATTACGACACAAAGCCAGATAGGTGATAGAGCCCTGAGGTAGGACCATGAAGGTATATTGCTGGCCTTCCCAGCTGAAGGCAAATTGCTTCTGGTGATCCTTATGGACAGGAATGAAGAAGAATGCAATGCCCCACACTCAACCGCCAACAGCCCAAAGCCAAGACTCCCTCAGCCTGGCAGCCCGTGGCAGAGCCCCAGGAGGCTGCCTTCTTCCCAGAGCTGCTGCCCAGGAATGGACGGGTGGACAGGCATCCGGGTGTCTCAAGTCAGGGCCACCCTGACACAGCTGCCCCAGGACCACAGCTCACTGAGTGCAGCCACGTCCTTTATGGGCCACCTGTGAAGGTAACAAGTGACAGATGCCACAAGGCACAGTGGCCTGCCCTGCCCAGGGATGACGCTCGGGGTGGGCGGAGGGCACTCACTCAGGTCCTCTCCCCTTCCTCAAGGCTCCTTCCTCACCTGGGGTGTATGGCTCCTAATCCCAGCACCTCAGGGGCCTTCCTGTTTCATTTTTGCTGACAAATGATCGTTGAGCATCTTCCGTGTGCAGGGACAGAGAAGACAGACATGCTGGCCCCCAGGTGGGCGAGAGAGACTAGTCCATCAGTGCGGAAAACTCCCAATAGGGACAAGGGCTAGGAAGGAAGCACCAGGAAAAGTGCTGGTAGAAGACAGGGGTGACCCTATTGCAGGTGGCGTGTTCAAGGAGGGCTTCTCTGAGGGGGTGACATTCACTTGATTGACAAAAGGGATGGGCAGGGCCTGTGGAAGTCTTCTAAGGAAGGGAACAGATTTTTTTTTTTTTTTTTTTTTTTTTTTTGAGACGGAGTCTCGCGCTGTGTGACCCAGGCTGGAGTGCAGTGGCGTGATCTCGGCTCACTGCAAGCTCCGCCTCCCAGGTTCACGCCATTCTCCTGCCTCAGCCTCCGAGTAGCTGGGACTACAGGCGCCCGCCACCACGCCCGGCTAGTTTTTTGTATTTTTAGTAGAGACGGGGTTTCACCATGTTAGCCAGGATGGTCTCGATCTCCTGACCTCGTGATCCACCCGCCTTGGCCTCCCAAAGTGCTGGGATTACAGGCTTGAGCCACCGCGCCCGGCCCAGATGGTTTTTAAACCATTAGATCTTGTGAGACCCACTCACTATCACAAGAACAACGTAGGAAAGACCCGCCCCCAGAACTCAATCACCTCCCGCCAGGGTCCTCAAGACCCGCCCCCAGAACTCAATTACCGCCCACCAGGTTCCTCCCACGACACATGAGAATTGGGGGAGTTACAATTCAAGATGAGATTTGGGTGGGAACACAGCCAAACCACATCAGAAATGCTACCTGATCTCTCTTCAGCTTCAGTTTCCTCACCTGGATGGTGGAGCTGGAGCCCCCTGACTGCCTGACCCTGCTCTCTGGATTGCCTCTAGGGAGGCCACCCTGCTCAGGCCTGCTCTCACCCCTCCATGACTGTCAGTCCCTCCCAAGAAGAATGTCCTCCAAATGGAGGCTGCTGGCGGCAAAGGGAGATGAACAAGCCAAGGTTGGCCGGCCTGCACCGAGGGCTGCATGGCTCCTGAGGCCGGCCTGGGTGGACACTGGAGGGCGCTTTCTGTCTGTGGGTTTTGCCCTGGTGCCTGGAGCCCGTTTCCCTGTAGTCTCTTGACCCAGCCCAGCTCGGTGAGCCTGGAGCCCTGGCTTCTGGAGAAGAGAAGTCAAGGTCTACCACAGGTGACAGGTCAGAAACAACTCTGGCCTTGTCAGATGCAAATGGAAGCCAGGTCTGGGGAAGGCACCCTCACACAGGGCCAGCACTTGCAGCGGGGCACAACAGCAAGGCAGAGGGACAGACTCTGAGGGGCCCTTGGGGAACTCAAGCGGGGCCCACAGGGACCCTCTCTCTGGGGTTGCAAACTGGCATTGGGTGGAGGGAGATTCAGTATTGACACCTGGGGACCCTTACCCCCAAAGTAGATATTAAGGACAGAAGCACGTGAGGGAGACAAGGGGTCCCACAACACTCCCAGCCTGTCCCCAGCCTGCTTCCAGCTTCCTGGTCCTGCTCTCTTGGGAGAAAAGGGGATTTTATCTGACTTTCCCTGACTTCTGGCCTTTCCTGGGCAGCTGAAAATGACAAGTAGGAAATACTGGCTTGCTTGGAGACTTCTTTGGTTTTACCAGGAAATGGAAACTTTGGCAGATGGAGAAGGACAGGTGGGAACCCCAGGAGGAAGGGACCATGCTCTGATGGTGGAGCGCTTCCTTTTCTGTTGTTTCCTGTGATCTAAAATGAGGCAGGTTGCTTGGGATAGTTGATTTGTTTTCCAGTGATGACACTGAGGTGTTCTCGGCCTGGAATCCCACGGCCGCCACGAGCTGGGTTGTTTGGGGTTCGGGTGGTCCAGGAGTGGCTTTCAGTGTGGTGTGATTGACAACCTCTGGACACTTTTCACTTACAGATTTTTCATCACTTGTTCCAGTGAAGGACACTCCCTGGGGTCCAGCATTAGTCACTTTTTAATAAGTCTTTCCATTCGTTGGGAAAAAACATTGTGGTGAATGGTGCTCTGCACTGATAATTTTTCCCTGAGGCCTGTAGGGTTCCCTGAATAGAAGGGCAGGGCCCTGGCCACCATGGAATCCAGTGTGGCACTGAGGCTCCATACAATCATGGTGGCGCTGGCACTCCTGGCCCAGGAAGAGTTCCACGGCCATGTAGGGGTGCGTGCCACAAAAGGTTTTCAGCATCTCTGCCTCCCCAAATGTCGTCCTAAAGCCAAAGTCCATGATTTTTATATTGCCTTCCTCATTGAGTAGGATGTTTTGTAGCTCTAGGTGTGGATGTGTGATGTTCTGTAAGTGACAGTAGTGCAGGGCTGACACAATCTGCCTGAACGTGGTTCAGGCCTCCTCTTCCTCGATGTAGCCTTGGTGGCGTATCTGGTGCTGTAGCTCTCCTCCACTGGTGTACTCCATGACCACGTGGATGGTTTCCACCTTGTCAGTCACCTGGTGGAGGTGAATGATATTTGGGTGACAGAGAGTCTTCATGATACTCATCTCTCTCTCTAGAGAGCAAGGCCAGCCTTCTTAGAGATGATTTGGAGGACAGTCTGGGTCCCAGTTAGCCTATGCTGGGCCAGTTCCCTGGCAGATGGTGTCAAGGATCCCATAGTTTTGTATCTTTTTGCGAGGTGAGGTGGAGGTTGATCCAGGGTCTATGGTGCCTCCCAACTACACTGCCGCAAAGGGAGATGAACAAGCCACAGTTGCCCGGCCTGCACCTAGGGCCGCAGGGCTCCTGAGGCCTAGCATGAGTTGACACTGGAGGGGGCTTTCTCTTTGTGGGCTTAGCTCTGGTGCCTGAAGCCATTTATCTATGGTCTCTTGACCCAGCCTAGCTGGCTGAGCCTGGAGCCCTGGCTTCTGGAGAAGAGATGTCAGGCTTTGCCGCAGGTCATGGGCCAGAAACAATTCTGGCCTTGTCCAGTGCCAGGCCTGGGGAAGGTGCTTCCTCTCACAGGGCTGGCACTTCCTGAGGGTGAATGGCAGCAAGGTGGGGAAGACAGACTCTGAGGGGCCGGCCCTTCGGGAGCTCAAGCAGAGTCCCCAGGGCCCCTCTCTCTGGGGTTGCCAACTGGCATTGGGTGCAGGGAGATTCAGTATTGACACCTCACTCCCAAAGTGGATTTTAAGGACAGCAGCACACTGGGGAGACTAGGACCCCACAACACTCCCACCCGGTTCCCAGCCCGTTTCTGGCTTCCTGGTCCTGTTCTCTTGCGGGGACCAAGACTCTTATCCGACTTTCTCTGACTTCTGTCCCTGCTTGGGCAGCTGAAAATGACGAGTAGGAAATACTGGCTTGCTTTGAGCCCCCTTTGGTTTTCCTGGGAAGGTGGAAACTTTGGCAGACGGGGAAGGACAGGGGGAAACCCCAGGAGGAAGGGCCGCTGCTCTGATGGAGGAGCGCTTCCTCTTCTGTTCTTCTATGTGTTCTAACACGAGGTATGTGCTATGGGAGAGTTGATTTCTTTTTTTTTTTTTTTTTTTGAGACGGAGTCTCGCTGTGCCCCCAGGCTGGAGTGCAGTGGCGTGATCTCGGCTCACTGCAAGCTCCGCCTCCCGGGTTCACGCCATTCTCCCGCCTCAGCCTCTCAAGTAGCTGAGACTACAGGCGCCCGCCACCACGCCCGGCTAGTTTTTTGTATTTTTAGTAGAGACGGGGTTTCACCATGTTAGCCAGGATAGTCTCGATCTCCTGACCTCGTGATCCACCCGCCTCGGCCTCCCAAAGTGCTGGGATTACAGGCTTGAGCCACCGCGCCCGGCCGGGGAGAGTTGATTTCTTTTCCAGTGTTGACGCTGAGATGTTCTCGGGCTGGAATCCCTAGCCACCATGACCAGGGCTGTAGGGGGCACAGGTGCCAGGTTCTCCGTATGGTGTCAACAGCACCTCCCGGCCGACATTGACCCAGGGATTCCACATCAGCTGGTTTAGCAGGGGCCGCTCCCTGGGGCTAAGGGTGAGGAATTGTTTTACTAGTGTCTCCAGTGGAAATGAAAAAATAGGTGGGGAGTCATATTGTCACATAGCCTGAGGCAGAAAGGAACCACGGGTGGGGCTGGATGTTCTTTCAGCCTCCCTGGCAGAGATCAGAGACAGAGTGGTCAGCTTGGCCTAACTTCTGCGATGGCTGGCTCTGATGTGGTGGACGGAGGCAGTCCCCAGAGCAGGAATGCCTTCCCTGAGGTTCATATCCTTGCAGGGGAGGAGCTGGAAATCCTCCCGTCAGAACCTCCCTCACTGCAGCCCGGGGGGGGGGGTGAGTGACTGGGGGATCCATGCCCCAGGGGCAAACCTCTGGGCTCTGGCTTCAGCCCCATCCCGGGGAAACATGCACAGCCCCTCAGAGGGAGAGCCCTTCTGCAGGCTCCGCTGGGAGTCCTGGATTGCCTGGCAGGGCTGAGATGCCTTTGGGTAGCCTCGGGTCTCCATGGAGATGGGGGCGGGGCCAGGCAGCAGGGGCGGGGTGCCCAACAGCCAACTGCCCGCCCTCAACCGCCAAAAACCCACACTCAACCGCCAAAGGCCAAGGCCAAGGCCAAGGGCCCTCTGGCTCTGCTGCCCCCACACAGACGGAAGCCCTTTGCAGGTCCCGAGGCTCCCGGCCCTGCTCAGCGTATCCAGAGGCCTCACCCGAGCCCTCTCCGCTGGGTCCCCATGGGCCTCAAAGCGCTGACCCAGCCGCGGGGTCACTCCTCTGAGCCTCCCGACTGTCCATGGGTCCTTTGGAGCCCTGGGTTTTGGAGCTTGTCCTTCCTCAGTGCCGCCTGCTGGGATGTGGCTGCATCAGGGCCACAGCTGACCGAGGGTGGCTGTGTCCCCTGCAGGCCACCCGTCAAGGGCACAGGCGACAGGCGCCCCAAAGCGCAGTGGCCGGGCCTGGCCAGGGCTGGCCCTCGGGGTGAGCAGGGACCACTAAGTCGGGTCCTCTCCCCTTCCTGAAGGCTCCTTCCTCCCCTGGGGTGAAGGGCTCCCAATCCCAGCACCTTGGGGCCGTCCTGTTTAATTCATGCCCACAAATGATCATGCAGTGTGCTGGGACAGAGAAGACAGACACGCTGGCCCCCGAGTGGGTGAGACAGACTAGTCTATCAGTGCAGAAAATTCCCAATAGGGACAGGGGCCAGGAAGGAAACACCAGGAAAAGTGAGGGTGGAAGATGGGGGTGACCCTACTGCAGGTGGGTGCTCAGGGAGGGCTTCTCTGAGGAGGTGACATTCACTAGATTGACAAAAGGGACGGGCAGGGCCTGTGTAAGTCTTCTAAGAGAGGGAACGGCAGTGCCCAGCGGGCTGTCCCGGGGATGGAAATAGGGCAGCGGGTGGGGGTGGGGGCGGGGGTGGGACCCATGGAGGCTCTGAGGAAGCCCTGGGCCTCAGAAGATGGGGAAACAGGAAGACTCACTTGGAGACCTGCACCCAGGCAGGGAGCAAGAGCCAAATGCACCGCACCGCCCTCCTGGGGCTACCCTGGGCCTCCCTTTCTTTCCCCACACCCTGCACTCTGCCACACGCCCCTTCCTTGGCCAGGCTGACAGGGGAAATGGAGCCGCTGGAGGCAGGAGCACTGGACTGGGAATTAGACTTGGAGTAAAATCCAAATGCCCTATGGGCCCAGCTCTTCTTTGGAGTTTGGCTTCATGTCAACTGGGACTGGGGGATAAGGGACAGCAAGACCAGCTCTCAGACCCTTGTCACTCCATATTGCAATGCTTCTCAGTGGTCTCAGGGGCTATCTATTTTAGGAATAATTATCTGGCTATAGAAGAATAATGGAAGGAAATATGTTTCGAGTGGCACTTATATCAGGCTCTAGACTAGGTATTGCTTTTGACGGGGAGTTGCTTTTTTTTTTTTCTCTCCCTTTCACGAAACATGAGTCCTGACTAGGGCCAGGAGTTAGATTCCAGTTTCTAGATTTTCATCATTCCATGCTGCACAAGGCAGACATCTAGGGGACAGAGAGGCAGATTATTAGCATGTAAAGGAAAGATGATTTAGCTAGAGAAAATATAGGAGAAAAGGAATCAGGATGAGGGGATTAGGAATGGGAGAGGAGGAGCTGGGGGAGAGGGAGTTGGGGGCAGGGCTGGGACAAACAAAAAAGAGGTGTGGAGGGGTCCAGGGAAGTAAAGTCCAAGAGGATAGTGGGGACCAGAGTCACAGCCTTAGTGGGGCCTCAGGAGAGCAGCAAGCTGTGTCTACCTTGGAAAGGTGGAGACAGGACTGCAGTGAGCTGGGCGGGGAGGAAGCGGGAGGGGGCAGAGCAGAGGAAGCAGGGGACAGACTGGAGGAAGAGATGGTGCACTGGGTCAGGTGGGGCAGAGGGGCCCTCTGGTCTCCAGGAGGCGTCATGCTGTCCTTCAGCTCATCCGTAGCTTTGGATAGGAGGCCTTTGAAGGCCACAGGGTTGCCAGATGCCCTCTTGACTAGAATCATGTTCAATGACCCCGGCAGCAACTTGGACACCTCCGTCTTCTGCTGAATGCCACTGGACTGGGTGTGCTGGGCACATAGCAGCATTGGCCTCTTGCCTGGCTCCCACCCGCAGCTGTTGGAATCTACACATGTCCAACCTGTCACAGGTTTTTAATGTTCTTGAACCTCAGGGCCTTAGTGCAATAAAATGCAGGAAGTGCAGCTTGACTGCCCCACCTACTCGATTTTTGTCTTCAGCCATCCAACTATGTTGGGGCAATCATTTTGCTTGTTTTCTTTGGTGGACACACATGTAACGTAATACTTTTAAAAGAATTGAAAGGCATCTCCTGGCAGCCCTGCGGCAGCCCCAGCTTCTTGATAGCAAGGCAACATCACAGCTTCAGGCTGCCCAGCTTGGAGGACGCTGGCTTCCTGTGATGATTGTCACTGAACTAGGGACCTTTCTGGGTCTCCCCCACTGCTGCTGGTGCTCTGGCTGGAGGGAGAGGCCACGGGGTCATGCTGGGGGCTTCACTGGAAATGGCTGGCTTCCTCTGTAGGCCGGCAGGTGCACTGGCAGGAACGGTGGTCTTCTGCCCTGACTTCTGGCCCTCCTCGGGCAGCTGAATTTTGGAAGTCTCAAATGCTGGTTCACTCTGAGCCCTCTTCAGTTTCTCCCAGAAGGTGGAAACTTTGGGGGTTGGGGAAGAAAAGGTGGGAACTCCAGGAGGAAGGGACAGTGCTCTGATGGCGGAGTGCTTCCTTTCTGTTTTTTTGTGCAAATGAGGTAGGTGGCCATGGGATAGTTGAATGTTTTTTCTTTGACACGGAGATGTTCTTGGCCTGGAATCCCATGGCCACCATGAGCTGCGTTGCTGGGGTTCAGGTGGTCCAGGAGTCACTCTTGGTATGGAGTCAGTAGCATCTTCTGGCCACTGTCCACCCACAGGTCCCTCATCGGTTGTTCCAGTGGGGGTCACACCCTGGGGTCTAGTGTTAGTAACTTTTTAATAAATCTATTTGAAATGAAAACAAAAATGGAGGCAACGTGTACTTTCCTGTTATATTTTGTTCTTGATGTGCATAGAGTAGAAGGGCAGAGCCCTGGCTACCATGTGGTATAGCATTTTTCTAAGCATACCTCCACAGCGGGCACTGACACTCCTGGCCCAGGAAGAGTTCTGGGGCCACGTAGGGGGTACGTGCCACAAAAGGCTGGCAGCATCTGCTTCTTCGTAAGTGTGGTACTGAAGCCAAAGTCCAGGTATTTGATGTTGCCATCCTCATCCAGTAGGATGTTTTATGGCTTTAGGTCTCCATGTGCGATGTTCTTTAAGTGGTAGTCCTGCAGTGTCGACAGAATGTGCCTGAACCCAGTGTGGGCCTCCTCCTCCTCCTCGATGTGGCCGTGGTGGCATATCTGGTGGTGCAGCTGTCCTCGTCTGGCGCACTCCATCTCCAAATAGTCGGTGTCTATGGTGTCAATCACCTGATGGAACTGAATGTTCAGATGCTTGAGGGGCTCCGTGATACTGACCTCTCTGGAGAGTGATGCGGGGGGAGCCAGCCTTCTTTGGTATGGTTTCCATGGCTACTTGGGTCCCCGTCAGCACATGCTGGACCAGTGTGACCTCACTGAATGTGCCCTGGCTGATGGTCTTGAGGATCCTTTCGGATCTCTTCATCAAGTGCGTTGGACGCCAATCCCTGCTCCATGGTGCCTCCTAACTACCCTGACTACAAATCCTACCTCTGAACTATGCTAACTGAGGCACAATGCCAACTCCGATAACTAGGCTAGACTTGCACAGGCCGCCCGGGGATGGTGGAGCCCAAGAACCCTCTCCAGGGCCTGGTCTCCTTTGCCATGTTCCCTGTGTCATTTTCCCGTGCACAAGAGAGGGGGAGGGGTGTGCCCAGAAGCTAAGAGCCACTCCCCTCCTCATCCTTTCATGGGCACTCCTCTGGGGTCACACCCTCACCCTTGCCCACCCTGGAGCCCCCGTTTTGCTTCGAGGGGACCCGGGGCAGTGACTGTCGAATCACACCTGAGGCCCTGGGTGCATGCACGGCCATGTGGGGGCAGCTAGTAGGTGTCCCCAGAGAGGCCCTGTGGTCATCCTCTGCTCTGGGGCTGTGCGCAGGCCCCAGAGGCACAATCAGACTTCAGGGGCACAGGCAGAGGACACTTCCCCTCCACCGTCCCCTTTAGACTGCAGAACCCCCTGGAGGATATCCAAGCACACACACTTTATGCTCCCCAGCCGCCCCGTGAGGGCTCGCCCTGGGTTAGTGTGAACAGATGGAAGCTGCTCCCGTGGGCAGGTCGAGGGCCTCTGGCGCTCCACTGGATGCTGCCCATAAAGATCCCGGCCATGGCCTCCCGCGGGGCTGCAGTATCGCTCTGGCTGCCTCCAAATGGAGAGAGGACTGCAGTGACCTGGGCAGGGTTGGGGGAGGAGGTGGCAGGGCAGAGGAAGCAGGGGCACACAGGAGGAAGAGACGGTGCCCTGGGCCGTATCTTCTCTCCTACCCTAACATGAGCCAAATTAGAACTACCTGGATGAAGAAAAGACAGAGAAGAGCAGGGCAGGAGAGAAGTGCCCCGGGAAACACCGTCCCGGCTTTTACATTCCACTAGGTGGGATGGAGGCGCCCTCTGGTGTCCAGGAGGCTCCAGGCGTTCCATTTCACCTCTTCCTTTGCATAGGAATGGTTTCAAGGCCACACGGGCACCAGAAGCTTCCTTGATTTGAATCCCATGCCGAGACCCCTCCGCCACTTTGCATGCTTCTGTCCTCCACGCTTCTGTCCTCGACGAGGCCTCCAGGATGGGGGTGTCAGACACACAACAGTGAGGGTGTCTTGCCCAGTTATCCCATGCAGCCACTGGAGCCCACACGTGGCTGACCTGTCATATGTTTGTAGTGTTCTTTGACCTCAGGACCTTCGTCCTCTCCATTCTAAGTGCAGAAAGACATTTGACATGGACCCTCTCAGGTGTTTTGCAATACGCAATACATTATCATTGACTCTGGTCACCCTGCTGTGCACTGGATGTGAAAACCTCTTCCTCCTGTCCATCTCAGACTTTGATCCTTTGACCAACAACTCTCCATTCTCTCCCTCTTTCCCACCCCCACACCTGATACCCAGCCCCTGGTCACCATGGATCTACTCACTACTTCTATGGGGCCAACATTTTTCCATCAACACTTCCGTAACTTCATGTGGAATTTGCCTTTCTGAGGTGATGGAGATGCTAAGATTTCATCACTCCACGGTGCACACATCTATCTAATCTTCACATTGTACCCCATAAATGAATACAAGCATGATTTGCCAATTAAAAATAATTTAAAAATAATAAACAGCTGGGCGTGGTTGCTCACGCCTGTAATCCCAGCACTTTGGGAGGCTGAGGCGGGCGGATCACGAGGTCAGGAGATCGAGAACATCCTGGCTAACACGATGAAACCCCATCTCTACTGCAAATACAAAAAATTAGCCGGACGTGGTGGCGGGCGCCTGTAGTCCCAGCTACTTGGGAGGCTGAGGCAGGAGAACGGCGTGAACCTGGGTGGCAGAGCCTGCAGTGAGCAAAGATCATGCCACCGCACTCCAGCCTGGGTGACAGAGGGAGACTCTGTCTCAAAAAAAAATAATAATAATAATAATAAACATATGACTCAGAGACATTTTCTAAAAACAAAAATAGAAACCAACAAAAACATAATAAATAAAATAAAATGCAGAAAAGGCAGCTTGCCCGCCCCTCCCCCGTGCTTGGTTTGTGTCTGGGCCACAGCTGTCCCCTGGGTTTACTGGAGCCACCGTATTTCTCCATCCACAGTGGGACTTTGGGGCCAGGAGGAAGCAAAATGTTTTTGAAGACAAATCTAGTGGCTCCCTGGCAGCCCTGGTTCTCTTCACAAGGAGAGGCTGAGGTCACACTATCTGATGCCCAGTGGAGAGGACACTGGCTTCCCGGGCTGTTCCCTGGGGACAGGTGACTCTGGGTCTCCTACATGGACAGAACTGACGTCCTGGGATGTTCCCTGGGGACAGGTGACCCCTGGGTCTCCTGAATAGACGGAACTGGCTTCCTAGGATGTTCCCTGGGGGCAGTTGACTCCTCCTGGGCTGCTCCCACTGCTGCTGGTGCTCTGGATGGAGGGGGAGGCCACAAGGCCACACTCGGAGATGTGCTGGTATTGGGTCATGTCACCTCCAGGCCCAGTAGGGGACAAGCAGGCAAGGTGGCGTCTCTGGGCATCTTCTGCCCTGGCCCTGGTCCTCCTCAGGCTGCTGGATTTCTGAAGTAAAGGTGGGAAAGGTCACAGTGAAGACCTTTTTCACCAAACATTCCAGCCTTTGACTCCCCTTTGGTTGGGACAGAAAAGTTGGATTTAACTTTGGGGGATGGGGAAGGTAGGTGGCCATGGAATAATTATATATATATTTTTTTTCCTACTGGGGATTCCTCAATGTGCCTAAAATGTCACGGCTACCAAGAGTCAGGCTGTCAGCTTGTCAGGGGGCCCAGGTGACTGGAGCAGCTCTATGTGTGGCCTGAGGGTTCCCTGGCTAGTACTGACCCAGGGGTCCCGCATCACCTGGTCCTCTGTGGGTCACTCTCTGGGGTCAAGGATCAGAAATTTCTTGACAAATATTTCAATTCGGAAGGAATATGGACAGTACATATTTTCCTTGAAGTATGTTTTTTTTGAGCCTGAGAAGTTCTGCCTGCCAAATGGCAGGGCCCTGGTCCCATGTGGTAGAGGAGAGAGCCAAGACCCACACGACCATGGTGGGGCTGTGATACTTGTGGCCCAGGAAGAGTTCTGGGGCAGCTTAAGGGGAGTCCCAGCAAAGGCGCTCAGTTTCTGGCCTTGGGAATCTGTGGTGCTGAAGCCAACGTCAGCTGTTTTTGTGTTGTGCTCTTCATCCAGGAGTCCTGCCACTCAGGTCCTGGCGGCTGACTTTGGTGGCAGTACTGGAGGGCAGATAGTACTTGCAGAAACATGGCTTGAGCCGCCTCCTCCTCCATGTGGCCGGGCTGGAGTGTTTGGTGGAAAAGGTCTTCACTATGAGTATCACCATAGCTCAGTATGGGATGTCCGAGGTTTCAATGACATGATATGGCTTTATTATGATGGGGCACTCAGGGCCTTCGTGACTTCTACCTTTCTGTGTAGATGTAGAAGGCTGGGGGAGCCCCTAATTTTATTTTTACAGCCACCTGAATCCCAGTGAGTTTGTGCTGGGTCAACTTCACCTCACCCAGGCTTCCCTGGCCAATGGTCTTGAGGACTTTGGCATTTTTAAGGGTCTCCTCGATGGTGGAAGCCAGACCTGGAGAAGGTGCCTTCTCACAGGGCTGGCACTTCCAGAGGGGAGTGGCACTGGGGTGGGGGCACAGACTCTGATGGGCCCTTGGGGAGCTCAAGCAGGGCCCACAAGATTCCCCCTCTCAGATTGCAAATTGGCATTGAGTGGGGGAGATTCAGTATTCATACCTGGGAGACACTTGCCCTCAAAGTGAAAGGAAATCCTGGGGAGGCTTTGGTGCTCCAGCAGGCAGACGGTGGGACTGAAGCCAGGCCCTCTCCTCTGCGTGAGGCTTTATGGGGCCTCAGCATCTCCCACGATGACAGGGTCCCCCTGAGCTCCTCTCTTCAGTGTTCCCACACGAGCCTGAGTGTGGAGGACTTTCTGAGCCATTGCTCTCTGACTTCCCCTCCGTGGGCTGGGGAAGAGCTGTGAGGAGCTGTAAGGTGTGTGGTCGGGGCCCTTGGGTGGCCATCTCTGAAGATGGAGGCAGCCATCTTGGGGCACCCGAGCCCTAGCCCTCGGGATCCCAGGTGTAGGCTCTGCCTCTGCCTCTGAACGGCTGAATGGCATGGGCAGCCACTGCGGGTGGCAAACAGGGAGGGCCATGATGAGGTCTCCATTCCAGGCTGATGTTCCAGATCTATGGGGGGGAGAACCAGGAAGGCCCAGGGTAATCACCCTGCCCAGTGGTGGCCTCTGCCATGGGTACACAGACCCCAGGCCAGGGAAGAGACACGGCAGCAACCTTGGAGGAGGGGCCTCTGCCCACCTGTGTGACAGCCACCAGGGGCTCCTGGCTTCACAGCCTTGCTGGGGAGAGATGAGAAACTGAGACCTGGGGACCCTCAGCTGCCTGAGGTGCGGCTAGACTCAGATCCACCTGAGGCTGCCCAGTCCACCTCTCCCTTACTTCCTCCTTCCAAGAATATGGGGACAATGGTGAGCATTTGGAGATGAGAGATCGGGACCAGTCCCAGCCGGAACCACTGCCCCACTGCTCAGCCTGTGGCAGCCGCTCCTCTCTGGCCTGAGTGTCCTCTTAGTTCAATGGGCATCGCCAGGTCTCTGTGGTACCTTCTTTGTCATAGGCATTTGAGGGGTCAACAGGATCATCACCCAGCACTGTGCACAGACACAGACTGAGGCTGGACCCTCGGAGTCAGAGCTGGAGGGGGCCCTTTTGTGCAGATGGGGAAACTGAGCCTTGGACTGACTGTTGCAGGAATCAGGAGACTGGAGAGACCAATGGGTGAAACAGAAGGATTTCATTTAGGTGGCCACCAGCCTAGCGGATTAATATCCAGAGGCTGATCAATGAACAAGGCCAGGCTTAACGTTTATTCAGGTGACTGAAGGGGAGTGGCTAGCCATGGCACAAAACTTGTGGGGCAGGGAAAGCAAGCTTACAGAAGCAGAACAAAGGCAGTTAATTAAACTGTGACAGGTTTTGCATCTCAGGCATGTCTTGTGATCTTTGCCATCCTGCACAGATGGGAAAACAGGAACATATAAAATCCTTGCAAACTTGCAGAAATAGTTACAAAAATAGTTATAAGAGCAGAACAAAGAATGATGGCATGGGGAGAGAATTCCAGGGGGAGACTGATAAGAATTTGTTTTTCTCATCCCTACTCTTGGAACCATTTCTTTGGGACCCCTGCCTGACCTTGCAGATAATGTTATCATAGCTCCAGCTGGACTTGTTTTCCCTTTACTTGTTTTTCTTATATTTCCTGCTTAATTCTCCCCTTTGATGCTGTTTATAAATAAAGTTTAATAGAAAGAATTATCATCAGAATTTAATTCTCCACGAGGAGTTAGTTCTTTATTTGGCAAAGGTTGATATTTGGTTAAAGCCATTAGTTGGGTGGTGGTTTACCTGGTTACAAGAACCTCTATGGCTGATTGGATGTTTTTGAGGAGAGGTAGGAGACAAGGGAGTATGAGGCAGACTCCCAATATGACCAGAACTATTCCTATTAAGGTCTTAAATCCTCCAAGGGATGAACACCAGCCCCCAAAGAGGGTATCTGGAGACCATCCTTTCCAAATTTGGACTGGGACATGGGCTAATTTTTGAATTTTTGCAGTTATATCTTCGACGACCTTCCTATTGTCATCAATTTCTAGACAACAGTTAGTTTAAACTTTCCACATACCCCTCCTTCTAACATGGATAGAGGGAGTAGCAAGAACAAAGTAATGAATAGTATACTCATACCCAGTATGGACTCCTAACCAGGGGAGGAGGTTGAGCACAGTGACAGGTTAATAGTAAAACAATTAAGATTACAAGGAAAGTTACTGGGCTTAAGATTTCTAACTACATTTACTTCCTTGATGAAACCTTGGCCGTGCATAGACCAGTCAGCTTCCGGGGTGACTAGAGCAGGGCTGCTGTCTCCTCAAGCTTCAGCTGTGTGTAGACTGTTCAGCTTCTAGAGTCACCAGAGCAGGGCTGTTGTCACTTTCACTGGCACCTCGGTCCTGTCATAGGATCAGCCGGTTCGGATGGTCTGGGACTTGCTGGCTGGTCCACTTGTCCTGGGCTGCTGGTTTCAGCCAACTGTGGTGGATGTAAGGCATGATTCCTGCAACTTTAACAGCAGTGGCAGTGGACAAGATTACAGTATGGGGCCCATCCCATGTGGGTCTTGAAGTGGTTGGATTCTATTTCTTGACCTAAACAGAGTCCCTGGGTCTAAAGGGGTGTGTTTGGTCTATTAGGCCTATGGGCATTCTTTCCTGTACCCAGCCATGGATCTCTTGCATGGCTCTCCCTAAGGCCTGCACCTGCCTTCTCAAGGTTAGCTTCCCTAACTCATGGAATTACCTTTAATTTGACCTATGGTTGGGGGTGGCTGGCTGAACAAGATTTCAGAGGGTGAATATCTAGTTTGTTTGGTGGGGGTACACCTGACTCGGAGGAGGATCATGGGCAGGACCTGATCCTATCTTAGATGAGTTTTTTGGCAATATTTCTTTAGTAGCTGCTTGAGTGTCCAGTTCATGTGCTCCACTCTTCCTGAGCTTTGTGGCCAGTTGGCCATGTGTAATTTCCATTTCCTGAATCCCCAGGGGCCTGGTTTGCAACACGTATGTCCAGCACTGGTCTATATTCATTAGTCCTTGGTTTCCACACTGGCAAAAGCAGAGTGTTCTATGGTGACCGGCATCGGGCCAAGGTCCTGTGTTCTAATAGCTGTTTCAAATGCCCTTGAATGCCCTGTACAGCTTCTTGGGAAAGTGGGTATTGACAAACCTGAACCAGTGTTACCCCCAATTTTAGTTCCACTATCACTGGTGCCTGGTTCACAGCCAGGCCAGGGGGGTTATCCTCAGTCTACACTCCTGGAATTTTACTAGGTAACTTATACAGCTCATCTAGCACAGCTTTGACAACCCTTCTGCATACAGTCTCCATTCCTCTGCCTGCAGGACGGTAAGGGTTAACACCATTTCTTCAGGATGGAGCAGGCTTAAAGTCATGGGCTGTATCACTGCCAAGTGTTCAGCCCTAGTATTTAAAGTCCATCAGGTGGCCCCCTACTTCCACTGTGACATGGGCTCCTGGGGGCCTAAGGAGATGGAGCCCAGTCTGGCCTAGTCCTCATACCTTTCAATCCCTGCCAGCCCAATGAAGTTGGTATCTGGCTCTTTCTGGGTATGACAGCCTTTAGCTGGCAGCCTTCTAACTGCTTGGCTTTTGTCCTCTCCCTCATTGCCTTCTGGACATTCATTCTTACCATGTCCTTTCCTCTTGCACCATGCACATTGGTCCCTATCTAGTCTTGCCTGATTCTTGGGTCTTTGCCTGATTTGACCTCTTCCTTGTCTGCACCTATGTCCACGTCCTCTCACAACACTTGCCCCCGCTTCTGTAAGTGCTGCTGCCAGCAAATCGGTCTTTTTCCTGAGTCTCTGATCAGCCTCCTTCTTTGCCTCCTGATCATGGTTAACATACACCTTGGTCAGGTCACTTCTAAAAGCTGAGTGGCAATCACGCCTGCAAAGCCCTCTAGCTTTTGCAGCGTCCCCCTAATGTCCCCCTGGGCTTTTCCTACAAATGCTGTGTTCACCATGTGCTGATTTTCAGTGGCCTCGGGGTCAAATGCGGGAGTATAAAACTGCAACACCTCACAGAATCTCTCATAAAACTGGCTAGGGCTTTCATCAATTCCCTGAAGCACCTCTGAGATCTTTCCTGTATCAATGGCCTTCTTTCTACCCTCCCTTAATCCTTGCACCAGTGCTTCTTGGTACCTCTGTAGGGGCTGAAACTGGGCTGCATCATTTGGGTCCCAGTTAGGGTCTGCTTCTCGGAACTGGCCCTGAGCATAAGCCTGAACATTAAGTGTGCCTTCTCGCGCGTTGGCTTCTAACCAGTGGAGGGCTGCCTGGGTTACCCTCCGGCACTCCTCAGTGTTAAACAGCACCAGTAGGAGCTGTTTGCAGTCTGGCCAAGTTGGACTGTGTGTCAGGAAGATGGAATGCATTAGATCTGTGAGGGCTTGTGCTTCTCCATGTAGGAGGGAGTACGGTGTTTCCAGTTTAGGAGATCAGTGGTTGAAAAAGGCTGGTAAATGAAAGTTTGTTCTCCTCCTTGCACTTGGCTCTGTTCATTATAATAAGGGGTCCCCTTGTTTCCCTGAGAGGCATTTGCATAGCCTGGGTGCAGCCAGACTGGAGGCAGCCTGCTTGATCATTCTGACTGTCCTCCTTGACCTCCTGGGGTGAGGGCTCAGATTTCTCCCTCTGGGGTGTAGCTTGGGGTGTATCACCATCTGAGTCTGGCTGCTCAGGGGCCAGCCTTGGTAAAGGGTGGGTAGATTGGAGTGTAGGGAGGAGGGGTCTCTATCTCCTCTGGTGGTTCCTGCAAAACTGGTTTTTCCTGTGGCTTTCCCTTTGTCTCTGTAGCTGACAGTGAAGCTGAATTCTCTTTCACTTTTGGCTTGACTCAAGCCACTAGCGTTCTGCAATAAGCTAATAGGCAGGGCTACATTCAGCCATGAGTCAATATAAGGGAACTGGTCTGGATGCCCTGGCTGTTCTCCGACCCTAGTCACCACCTGATATACACGGCCAATTGTTTATCTATCTATAGTCCTTTAGGCCAGCCATCCTACACCAAAAGAGGGCCATTCTATTTCATAGAGAGTTCTTAACCTCTGGGGGGGTCAACTTGATTCCATAGTCCCCCTTATAACCTTTCTTAAAGTTCTTTAACGTACATTCTAATGGGGTGGGTTTTGACGACTTCCCTCCCATTTCCTCCTTTTTTGGCACAACACACTCACTCTCACTTTCGCTTCAGACTGATTAGATCATCTCCCTCGCGGGAGTCTTTCAGACGCTGCTTATCTTTGGAGTGATTGTTAATCCCCCCACAATTTAGTAATTCCTGAGCCATATGTGGTAGCCCATGTAGGATGTTCGCCACTAGTCCTGATCCGTCCCACACTTCGCTTGGAGTGTACGGTCTACGCTAAGAGACCTGCAACCCCCACACATCACTCCCTGTGTTGGTTCCTCCTGGAACCATCTCTTTCATACGCACCCACACACCTCCCTGCTCCGTTTCCTTTCTCAACCAACTTAGCAAGCCACTCTCGCATCCTGGGTCGCTTGGGGTGTAGGTTTCATCAGAAATAGCGAGCCACTCTTGTGTCCTAGGTCAGATTACTTGTATGCTCTGGGTGTCAGTTTCATCTGACTTTGTGAGCCACTCTTGTATCCTGGGTCAGACTACTTGGTGCACCCCCAGGAGCTGATCAAGTTCCCTTCTACCCTTATGGGACAGGTCCTGCCTTGGGCCCCAAACCTTACTGCGGTCCTGAAGTGTGCTATTCCTGGAATCATCCTGTAGCCCCTTTAGGTTCCGCTGCACTGTCGGGTAGAGGCACCAGACCACAGGAGAGCTGATCTCCCCTCCGGGTTGAAGTTCTACCAATGGCGCCTGGGGTCACAGGTCTCTGCTGGCCCAGGGCTCCAGTCCCACAGGCAAATGAGACAGTAAACCTGTTGTCTCTGCTCCTGGCTGGCTCGCCAAAATGTTGTGGGAATCAGGAGACTGGAGAGACCAATGGGTGAAACAGGAGGATTTCATTTAGGTGGCCACTGGCCCAGCGGATTAATATCCAGAGGCTGAGCAATGAACAAAGACCAGGCTTGACTTTTATTCAGGCGACTGAAGGGGAGTGGCTAGCTAGTGGCGTGAAAATTGCGGGGTGGGAAAAGCAAGCTTACAGAAGTAGAACAAAGGCAGTTAATCAAACTGTGACAGGTTTTGCAACTCAGACATGTCTTGTGACCTTTGCCATCCTGCACAGATGGGAAAACAGGAACTTATAAAATCCTTGCAAACTTGCAGAAATAGTTATGAAAATAGTTATAAGAGCAGAATAAAGAATGATGGCATGGGGACAGAATTCCAGGGGGATACTAAGAACTTGTTTTTCTCGTCCCTGCTCTTGGAATCCATTTCTTTGGGGCCCCTGCCTGGCCTTGCAGATAATGTTATCATAGCTCCAGCTAGACTTGTTTTCCCTTTACTTGTTTTTCTTATATCTCCTGCTTCAGGACAGTGCAGCCAAGAAAGGCAGAGCCAGCCTGCAACTGCGCCAACCGAGAGTCAGGCTGGGGAGCCTTCTCTCCTGCTCCGGGCTTCTTTGCACACTCTTTGTTCAGCCTGTCTGTCAGTAATGGAACATCCACAAGACAGGACAAAATGCAGTTGTAAATACAATGCAGTGGGGCCCAGGCAGGAAGGAGGGGTGCTGGCTGTAAAAGGGTAGCACAACACTAGGCACCTTGTGGTGGTGGCCATGTTCAGTGCCATGACTGTGGGGGGCGGTTACACATGCCAACATGGGTGGGAAAATTGTCCTGTAGCTTTGCACACTGTTATCATTGTGGGAAACTGGGCAAAGGGTATAAGGCATCTCTATATTATTTCCTGCAACTTATGTGAGTCTACAATTACCTTAACATTTTGCCATGCTGGATAAGAACATTTACTGACACAGAACCATGCTTCAGGAGATTGCTGAGTGAAAAGGCCAGATGACGAGTTTATAGCCAGCACTTCATAGACAGTGATAGGGCTGCCATAACCGAATGTGAGGTGAAATGAGAAGATGGCCATAGAGGAAGGGATGAGAAGTCTTGTTTACAGGCCAGGCTAAGGGAATACAGTAAATCTGAGGTTCCATCTATAGGTAGCGATACTTACACACATAAAAGTCATGAAACAGTATTTGCAGTGTGATTCCACTTTTGTTTAAAAATGTTATAAAATCACATGCTCCTAATTATATATTATGCATACATTACATATTCACACAGAAAAGGTCTAAGCAGATGTATTTCAACATGTTTAGGAGCGATTCTGTCCTGAGGATGGGGTGCTAAGGGCTAAAGTTTCTTGCTGGTTTGTGTCTCTGTTTTATGGCAATCCTACAGTGAGCACCATCTGCGTGGGGTGCAGGAGGCGGAGGGGAGACAAACCTGCATTCGGGAGGTCAATCTCAGCCGCCTGTCTGTGGTTCTGCCCTCCTCCATTCTGTGGCTCCTCCCTTCAGTGCCCCATTTCTGCTGTGGCCTCCTCTTAGTTCAGGGGGCTTGTGCAGAGTCCCATGCTCCCTTATTGGCTCACAGACCTCAGGACTCACCCCCACCCACTCATTCTCTCTCTTCCCCTCTCTCTTGCACACACATCACCACCATCACACATGTGCTCACACACACACCCTGCTGGACTCTCGGCTTTGCTGCTCACTCCACTTGGCCCACGTTGGGCTCTCTGTAAAATACACTCTACTGACAACACTGTATACCCCTCCCATCCCTACCAGAATGGGGACCAGGAAGAAATTGAGGCACAGGGAGTTTGAGCTATTTGCCCCCAGAAACACAGGTTGCAAGGAGTGGATATAGGACCACAGGTTCCAAGCCCAGACTGCCTCCCACGACATCACAGTTGCCATTCTTCTCTCCTTGCTACTCTCCCCAAAGCACCAGCAAGGGGCCTGGCTTCCCTGGTCTTGTCAGCCTTGCCAGCACTGAGAGTGGACAGGCACTCCCAGTTACCTGTAGCACCTCTACGGCAGAAATGAAGACATGGAGGCAGAAGATCTTGGAACCACTGTAGCCGACCATAAAGCCCTGCAGTTTCTGCTGGTGCACAGGGAAGGTGCTGGCTTTGATGTTGAGGTAGCCTCCTCCCGAGAAGCAGAGCATGTCCTCATACCAGGTGTTCCAGGCCACACTGTTGGCATTTGGTTCCTGGGGGACAGGGACGGTGGGGATCCTGTGAGAACCACCCTGGGCTTGGCCAGCGCTTGCACATTTCAGCCCAATACCCTCTTAAAGACTGAATCCCACTAAATTGCTTACAGTGGGATGGAGGGAAAAGGAGGAAAGGGGACCAAAAAGAAATGAACAGAGGCAATCCCCTCCATGCACCTGCATGTTGTTGGAATTTTTGAGTAAGCAGGTGTTACTTTTGAAAAATATTCTCCTGACGATTCCTCAAATTGCACTAGAAGTGCAATTTGACCCAGCCATCCCATTACTGGGTATATACCCAAAGGATTATAAATCGTGTTGCTATAAAGACACATGCACATGTATGTTTATTGTGGCACTGTTCGCAGTGGCAGAGACTTGGAACCAACCCAAATGTCCATCAGGATAGACTGGATTAAGAAAATGTGGCACATACACACCATGGAATACTGTGCAGCCATAAAAAAGGATGAGTTCATGTCCTTTGTAGGGACATGGATGAAGCTGGAAACCATCATTCTGAGCAAAGTATCGCAAGGACAGAAAACCAAACACTGCATGTTCTCACTCATAGGTGGGAATTGAACAATGAGAACACTTGGACACAGGATGGGGAACATCACATACCAGGGCCTGTCGTGGGGTGGGGGGAGGGGGGATGGATAGCATTAGGAGATACCTAATGTAAATGATGAGTTAATAGGTGCAGCACACCAACATGGCACATGTATACATATGTAACAAACCTGCACATTGTGCACATGTACCCTAGAACTTAAAGGATAATAATATTTTTAAAAATATATTCTCCTGAAATAGGAGTCCCTGTATAGAAAGTGGAGAATCAGACCGGGTGCAGTGGTTCACACCTGTAATCCTAGCACTTTGGGAGGCCAAGGCAGGTGGATCACCTGAGGTCAGGAGTTCGAGACCAGCCTGGCCAACATGGTGAAACCCTGTTTCTAGTAAAAATACAAAAATTAGCCGGGCGTGGTAGCATGTGCCTGTAATCCCAGCTACTTGGGAGGCTGAGGCAGGAAAATGGCTTGAACCTAGGAGGTGGAGGTTGCAGTGAGTCAAGATCATGGCATTGCACCTCCAGCCTGGGCAACAAGAGCGAAACTCCGTCTCAAAAAAAAAAAAAAGAAAAAAAAAAGAATCGGCAAAGTGGGATTCCACTTCTATTACAGAAGACATATACATCTCTATACACAGAAGAATGTTTACAAGAATATGTTCCAAAAAAGGCTGAGGCAGGAGAATTGCTTGAACCTGGGAGGCAGAGGTTGCAGTGAGCTGAGATTGTGCCATTGTACTTCAACCTGGGCAACAAGAATAAGAGCAAAACTCCGTCTCAAAAAAAAAAAAAAAAAAAGAATATGATATTCCAAAAGATTAACAGCATTTCTGGGTGGGTGAAATTGCATAATTATAAAATCTTTTTTGTTTGCCTGAATTTGTTCTGTCATGAACATCTATCTATTCTGTTTGATAATAAGAGAAAGAACAGTGAGTTATTTGTAAGATTTGAAAATAATATCTTGTCTTTGTATTTACAGTCCACACATTGTGAAAATAGAGTCACCCTGGGAGGCACCCACTGCACCTCAGTTCCCTACTCAGCCCTGGAGCCTTGGGGACCAGCAGATGCTCACACTTTCTGCCTAGAATGTTTTACAATGTCTGAATCTTTTATAATGATCGTGGATTGCTTCTATAATTAGAAAAAAATATATAGCTATTTTATGTGTAGGGGGAGGAGTAGTGGAGAAGAGGAAAAGCCAGCAGGCGATGTCACAGCTGGGAATGCTGATGTCTCCTGGCAGGGCTGAGAATCACCTCCCCTAGTCTGCTACAGAACCAGCAGTGGGGACGGTGGAGCACACACCCTTGCACACTTGTATGGCTCTAGGCTCAGACACACATTCACATTTGGGGCCAGCTACGCCCCATATAGGTGGGAGGTGAGGCTGGGGAGAAGGGAGGTAACATTTCAGGCCCCATTTTGTCTCCAGCACTGAGCTAGGCACTGTGGTATCTCGTGTATTCCTGTAGCAATTCTGTGAGGGGCAATTACTAATTTCATTTTAGAGAAAAGTAATCAAGGCTCAGAGAGGCTCACTAACTTAAGATCACACAGTAAGGGATGCAGGCAGGACCCAAGCCCAGGTCAGCCTGAAGGCTGTGCCCTCTCTTTCCCCCAAACCATTCTACTCTCTCCGGGCCATGAGTGAGTTGAGACTGACAGGGAGTCACCACTGGGCTTGAGGTGGCCAGGTAACCCCTTCTAATTGATTGAGGCTGCTCCCTACTCCAGGCCCCTCCCCTTCTTGATTCTGCTGCTGAGGACAAGGAGGAGCCTGGTAAGGCTGAGGAAACCAGTTAGGAGGGGCTCCAGCTTTAAGGGGAACTCGATTCTGCCAAACCAGCCCTCCCCACCTTCAAAGCCTGAAAGAGACAAAGAACTGCACGAGCCCAGCGGAAAGCCAGTCAGGCCCTGGGCACAGAGCTGCCGGGCTGTCTTCTCTGGTGACACTTCCTCAGGTCACAGGGCTGGATGACTCCACTAAACAATGCCTAGGCCTCCAAAGATCCAAGCACTTCGCATTCTACCGGCTCTTCTAGCATTCTTGTGAATTAAGTAGAAGGCAAGGCTTGCCCATTCCCATGCCCCTATCAGATGACAAAACTGATCCTGTTTCCTTCCCGTGCTATAGGTGCGCATAGACACAGGCAGGCCTGCACAGGTAAGACGCAGACTTCTGCAAAGGAAGTGCATCCATCGCCCCATTCACTGAACGTCGACAACACGCTCCCCTCAGAGTCATCGCTCCATTTCCTGTTCATGGTAAATGCTTAAGAAAGGCTCTGCTGGCTCATCTCATTGGCAAGGAAACCAAAGTTAAAGAGGCCGGTCCAGGCCCTGCGGCTTGTGCCTGTGTGGGAGGAGCAGGTTGTGGCCCAGGGCCTCTGGGACTCTGCACCTGTGCTTGGCCCCTGCCCCTCACTGCTCCTCCCAGAGACCTGCCAGGGCCAGAGCTGGAGAGCCTCCTGCAGGGGCTGGGAAGCTAGAGGAGGGTCTCTAATCAAAGGACAATGTCCCTGGGCCCCCTTGAGGACATCACCTGAAAAAGCAGCTCCTTGGTGTCGATGTCATACACCAGGCAAGTGTCGTTTTCATCTACCACGGCCAGCTTCTTACGGGAGGCACTCATGTCCAAGCAGCGCACGGCTGTGGCCTGCTTCAGCAGGATGATAGCAAAGAGATTGTCCACGAAGATCTTCAGGATCTGGCAACATTTCAGTGAAAACAGTGTCAGTCACCATGGCAACAAGATCCTGGCCCACTGCCAGGCCGCTAGAATCCCATGTGCTCTGCAAGAACCACTCCCACCACCTTCACCAGAAGTTCTGTGCAGAGAAAAGGACTCCTCAAAAGAAAGAGGGGGGTGGTGGGTGCGTTGGCTTATCCTCAGCAGGCCAGAAGCGAGGTTCATCAGAGGCTGCAGACGTAATGACAGTCCCGACACAGGCCGAGCTCACTTCAGTGTCTGTTCGGACCAGGGATTTGTTGATGACATTACCCAAACGGCAGCGTTAGGAGAGGCCACCTAGCAGAGATCTGAGTCACGGACTAACACAGGAAAACGCTACTATGAACACTGACAAGACATGTGGTAGAGAATGATAATAATGATGATGACAGCCATCATCTACTGATATCCCTGGTTTAAAAAAAATTTTTTTAGAGATAAGGTCTTGCTATGTTGCCCAGGCTGACCGCAGTGGCTATTCAGTCTTAATCATATCACACTGCAGCCTCAAACTCCTGGGCTCAAGAAATCCTCCTGCCTCAGCCTCCTGAGTAGCTGGGATAACAGGTACCCACCTAGTATGCCTGCTTTAATATCCCTGTTTGGGGTTTTTTTTGAAACTGGATTTAACTCCCAACCTTGATATCTGTTTTTGACAGCCCTGTGAAATGCAGTATTATCCTCATGTCAAACTGTAGCCTCGGAGAGGTAAAATGACCTACCAGGAAGACAAAGCCAGTGAGTAGCTAAGTAAGAACATGACCTCAGGCCCACCTGACCCCAAAGTCCATCCTCCCATGGGAAGTGAGAGCTGCCTGAGAAAGAAGCGGCCCTTCCTCCCCTTGGCATTGCTCTTGACTTCACCCACCGCTCTCACGCCCCATGACTTCCATCCCCAGCAAAGACCCGACAAGCCTCATCCATAAGCCACCTGCTGCATGGCTTGGCTCTCAGGCTAATGCAGCTACATTTTCAGTTTTTTGTTTTGTTTTGTTTTGTTTGAGATGGAGTCTCACTCTGTTATCCAGGCTGGAGGACAGTGGTGCGATCTCGGCTCACTGCAACCTCCACCTCCTGGGTTCAAGAGATTCTCCTGTCTCGGCCTCCCGAGTAGCTGGGATTACAGGCGCCTGCCACCACGTCCAGCTAATTTTTGTATTTTTAGTAGAGACGGGGTTTCACCATGTTGGCCAGGCTGGTCTCAAACTCCTGACCTCAAGTGATCCACCCGACTCAGCCTCCCAAAATGCTGGGGTTACAGGTATGAGCCACTGCGCCTGGCTCATTTTCACTTTCAAAGTTTCATGTAGCAGCCCACTTAGAACTTTTCTTATGTTGAGCAAAGAACATGCTTGTACACGCATACACACACACATAAATCTGTTTAACTTTGTGTAACCTGGATATCCCACAACTAACTGGCCAAAGGCTCATTTTTCTTATGACATCTATCAGTACCCTGAGGACCCAGCATTCTCTAGGACACATGCTGGAACGCACTGCCTTAACCCACTCGCTGCCCTAATCAGGAGCTGACCTAGGTAACAATCTCTGCCTCCCTCTAGAAATCCACAGAAGCAGCATCTCTAACAAATCTCCCACCTTCTGGTGACCTTAAACCACTAATCCACTCTACATGTAGCCAAAGGTTATAGCTCAATTCTGCCAAAACATGGGCCTGCTATGAGTGTGAGGGCCACAGCACCTTTGGCCTGAGGCTGTCCTCACAAAACAAAAACTCTTCTCTGAAGTCTCAGAGTTGGAAAGAGGGGTGAAGCAACTTGCCTGAGGCCACACAGCCGCACTGAGAGGTTAAGTAACTTGCCAGAGGCAAAACAGCTGCACAAGAGGTTAAGTAACTTGCCTGGGGTCACACAGTTACACAGAGAGGTTAGGTAACTTGCCTGAGGCCATGCAGCTGCACAGAGAAACTACATAACTTGCCTGATGTCACACAGCTTCACAGAGTGGTTAAGTAACTTGTCTGAGGCCACACACTGCACAGAGAGGTTAAATAACTTACCTGAGGCCATAGGGCTACACAGAGAGATTAAGTAACTGCTGAGATCACACAGTTGCACAGAGAGGTTAAGTAGCTTGTTTTAGGCTACACAGCTGCACAGAGAGTTTAAGTAACTTCCCTGAGGCCACACAGCTGCACAGAGAGGTTAAGTCACTTGCCAGAGGCAAAACAGCTGTACATAAGAGGTTAAATGGCTTGCCGGAGGCAAAGCAGCTGCACAGAGAGGTTAAGTCACTTGCCTGAGGCCACAAAGCTGCACAGAGAGGTTAAGTAACTTGCCTGAAGTCACACAGCTGCACAGAGAGGTTTAAGTAGCTTCCCTTAGGCCACACAGCTGCACAGAGGGATTGAGTAACTTGCCTGAAGTCACATAGCTGCACAGAGAATTTAAGTAACTCGACTGAAGCTGCACACAGAGGTTAAGTAACTTGCCTGAGTTCACACAGTTGCACAGAGAGGTTAAGTAACTTGCCTGAGGTCACACAGCTGCACAGAGAGGTTAAGTAACTTGCCTGAGGTCACACAGCTGCACAGAGAGGTGGGGGCATCACTGGAGCTCCAGAGTGAAGTCTACAGTAAGCAGTGACTGTGCCACTGCATTCCAGCTTGGGCAACAGCCAAGACCCTGTCTCAAAAAGCAAAAAATAATACAAAAAAGTCTGGCTGGGCACAGTGGCTTACGCCTGTAATCCCAGCACTTTGGGAGGCCGAGGCAGGCAGATCACGAGGTCAGGAGATGGAGACCATCCTGGCTAACACGGTGAAACACCGTCTCTGCTAAAAAATACAAAAAATTAGCCGGGCGTGGTGGCAGGTGCCTGTAGTCCCAGCTACTTGGGAGGCTGAGGCAGGAGAACGGCATGAACCTGGGAGGCAGAGCTTGCAGTGAGCCGGGATCACGCCACTGCACTCCAGCCTGGGTGACAGAGCGAGACTCTGTCTCAAAAAAAAAGAAAAAAAAAAGTCAAACATAGAGTTAATGTATGAGCCAGCAATTCTTCTCCTAGGTATATGCCAAAGAGAATGGAAAACATATGTTCATAAAAAACCTGTACACCAAAACTCACAGCAGCATTATTTATAGTAGCCAATAAGAAATAAGCTAAATATTTATCAATTGATAAATGGATTTTAAAATGTGCTATATCTATATAGTGGAATATTTAGTCAAAAATGAATGAATCATGTTTGGGCATAGTAGCACATGTCTGTATTCTGAGCACTTTGGGAGGCCAAGGTGGGAGGATCCCTTGAGACCAGGATTTTTTTTTTTTTTTTTTTTTTGAGGTGGAGTCTCGCTCTGTAGCCCTGGCTGGAGTGCAGGGGCGCAATCTCGGCTCACTGCAAGCTCCGCCTCCTGGGTTCACGCCATTCTCCTGCCTCAGCCTCCTGAGTAGCTGGGACTACAGGCGCCCACCACCACGCCCGGCTAATTTTTTGTATTTTTTAGTAAAGACAGGGTTTCACCGTGTTAGCCAGGATGGTCTCGATCTCCTGACCTCATGATCTGCCCGTCTCAGCCTCCCAAAGTGCTGGGATTACAGGTATGAGCGACCGCACCCTGTGAGACTAGGATTTTGAGACAAGCCTATGCAACACAGCCACACACCCTCTAAAAAAACATAAAAATTAGGCAGGTGTAATGGCAAGCACCTGTAGTCCCAGCTACTTAGGAGGCTGGGACAGGAGGATCACTTGTGCCCAAAAGTTTGAGATCGCAATGAGCTATGAGTGTGTCACTGCACTCCAACCTGGGTGACAGACTGAGACCTTGTATCTTAAAAAAAAAAAAAAAAAGACAAATCATGCTGCAACACAGATGACTTTGAAAACATGCTAAGAAGTCAGTCTAAAAAGACCCCATATTGTATTATTTCATTTCAATGAAATGTCTGGAATAGGCAAATCCATAGAAACAGAAAATAACTGTTGCCATGGGATGGGGAATTGGAGGAATGGGGAGTCACTGCGAATGGGAACTGGGTTTCTTTTTTTTTTTTTTTTTGAGACGGAGTTTCACTCATTTCCCAGGCTGGAGTGCAATGGCACAATCTCGGTTCACCACAATCCCCGCCTCCCAGGTTCAAGTGATTCTCCTGCCTCAGCCTCCCGAGTAACAGGGATTACAGACATGTGCCACCACACCCAGCTAATTTTGTATTTTTAGTACAGATGGGGTTTCACCATGGTGGTTAGGCTGGTCTTGAACTCAAAACCTCAGGTGATCCACCCGCCTCGACCTCCCAAAGTGCTGGGATTACAGGTGTGAGCCACCACGCCCGGCTGGAACTGGGTTTCTTTTTGGGGTGATGTAAATGTTCTGAAATTAGATAGTGGTGATGGTTCCACAACTTTGTTAATATACAAAAAACCCTGAATTACATGCTTTTTCGGAGACGGGGTCTCACTCTGTCACTTAGGCTGCAGTGCAGTGGCATGATCACAGCTCACCACATCCGTGATCTCCTGAGCTCAGGTGTTCCTCCCACCTCAGTCTCCTGAGTAGCTGGGACTACAGGTACACACCACCACACCTGGCTAATTTATGTATTTTTTTTTTAGAAATGGAGTCTCACCATTTTGCCTAGTACTTGGATCTGAATTGTACACTTTAAGAGGGTGACTTTTATAATATGTAAATGGTATCTCAATTAAAAATTACATATGTGGCTTACATTATATTTTATTGGACAACATTATTCTAGACTATGAACCCTGAAGCCAGGCGCCAAGAGGTACCATGATAAAGTCTCTACATAGTGATTCCACAGCAGAGGGCCTGGGCTCCAGTTCTACCCCATAGACCCCAGCCCACTTGTTCTTTCCCTGGCATCTGAGGAGCTATGACGTGGGGCTTTCCCAGACTGGCTCTGTGACTTTTTAGAGATGGCGGAAGCATCACCCACCTTATTCCCCAGGTCCAGGACACTCTGATACTGGCAGACAAGCCCTTTTACCTGGTGCTGGAGGAAGATGGCACAACTGTAGAGACAGAAGAGTCCTTCCTTCCAAGCTCTGGCAGGCAATACAGTGTTCCTGGTCCTCCAGAAGGGGCAGAAATGGAAGCCTCCATCAGAACAGGTGAGGTCCCACCTGTCCGGGGAGAAAACTGGGACCCTGGGAGAAGTCTTCAAGGGGTGCTAACCATCTGCTTGTCTCGATGCAGAGAATGAGGCACCCACTGTCTCTCTCCCATAAGCTTGCCAAGAAGATGGATGTGGCCCGCATAACCTTTGACCTGAACAAGCTGAGCCCACAGGACTTCATCAGCTGCCTGAACATAAAGGTGACTTTCTATGATGTGTACTCCCTTTCCTATGATCTATACTGCATGAGGCTGAGTGCATGGTGAGTGAATTGGGATTTGCTGGGGACACCTCCATGACACCCTCCATCCCATCCTATCTCTTTATTCATCTGGACTCATCTGATCTGAATTGGTCTTTGATTTGTCTGTGCACTCCCGCTAGAGTGTCAGCTCCTGGAGGACAGGAATCCCATTAGCCCTGCTCATCCCTGTATCATCCTTGTATCACACCTAGTGACAGCCTGGCATATTGAGACTGCTCAGTGCATGTTCGTTGAGTGAGTAGCTGATGGCACCAGGACAAGGAGCAAATCTTGAAGCTGAGGGGAATCCCAAATCCTATCTTCAGACAGACCTTGTTCCTTTCTGGCATGGGTGAAATGGAGCCTGGGGAGGAGGTGATGGGAGAGGGAAAAATGCCACCATGGATTCTGTTACACAGAAGCCAGTGGGTATACCATCTCCCACCCAAACAGGGGAGCAGCTCTAAGTACCCCTGGTGACAGTGGCCACATGACTTCAACCAGGCCAATCAGAAGAGCCCAACCTACCCAGCCACAGTGATTAGCTAACGTCTGGGCACGTGACCAATCAGGTGGCGAGGGTCAAGGCAAGGGTTGGTAGCAGGGGAGAGAAGGTCTATTTCTGTTGGGTGGCTGGGGCTGTGGGTGCCATCCTGTCACCTTGAAGGGAAAGCCCACCTGAGCACGACATCCACACTGAGGGAAGGACACAGAGTCAGAGGTTGGGAGAGAGTCCAGGTGACATTATTGAGCACCCAGGTGCAGCCAAGGTACAGTTACCCCAGAACATTCTCACTGGGATCCAGGTGGCTGTGAAGGTCACCTAGAGAGGTCAGCAGAGCTCCTCCAGCCTCTGGAGTTGATAGCTATGAAGTTGATATAATGAGGACCCCGAATCACCCAGTCTCAACCAGCTCCTTCCAGTGCCTGCCATCATGGGCACTCTACACCGAGTCATGTAGCTACTTCACTACATCCTAGAGCCCCACCAAAAGCAGGAGGAAGAGGCCTGAGGCAAGTTCCGGCAAATACTATCTGCCCTACAGTACCACCGCCAAAATAAACATTTCTACAGGAACCTCATGCCCCAGAATGTACTTGTATTTACAAGTGTTATGCCCAGACTGTTTGTTCCCCAAAGAAGACCACCAGAGTCCAGAGTCAAAGCCAAGCGGCAAGGATCTTTACTACAAGTTCGAACTTGGTCCCTCCTTACACAGTATACAAGAGGGCCCTGAACAATGCGAGCGTTTGCTTTTTATAGCCCGAAAGTTGCAGGGGAACAAAGAAATTCTTTTGGCTCCTGCGCTTTCAGTAACCTTGAACAGCTGTCTCCTTATCGGAGACTTTCCAGGTGGTGTTTATACTGGGCTCAGGGAGTTTGAGAGATATATGGTGGTGGGATGGGAGGATGGGATGTGTCTGTGCTAGGCTCAGGGAGTTTTGAGCCCGGGGCTGAGGAATGTGCCCAGCTCCTTTCACAAGATGCCAACTACAACATAAAATATCTTTTGTCTTTGGCACCAGATTTATGATAGGCTACAAGCTGGACACCTTTTGTGTAACTCCCCGTTGTACTGCCCTATGGTGAATGGGTAGAGGTGGAATCTGGAGTCATTTTTTACACCACCATAACCAGAACCTTACCATTTGTCAGACCTTTGTGGAGCTGAGGAAACAAATACTGTGTGGCAAACATAAGATACAGTTGTTCCTTTCTTTTTTTTTTTTGAGACGGAGTCTCGCTCTGTCACCCAGGCTGGAGTGCAGTGGCCGGATCTCAGCTCACTGCAAGCTCCGCCTCCCGGGTTCACGCCATTCTCCTGCCTCAGCCTCCCGAGTAGCTGGGACTACAGGCGCCCGCCGCCACGCCCGGCTAAGTTTTTGTATTTTTAGTAGAGACGGGGTTTCACCGTGTTAGCCAGGATGGTCTCGATCTCCTGACCTCGTGATCCGCCCGTCTCGGCCTCCCAAAGTGCTGGGATTACAGGCTTGAGCCACCGCGCCCGGCCACAGTTGTTCCTTTCTTCAGAAGGAGTAGGGGCCTGGTTCAGTGTCTCACGCCTGTAATCCCAGCACTTTGGGAGGCCGAGGCGGGCGGATCATGAGGTCAGGAGATCGAGACGAGCCGAGATCATCCTAGTTAACATGGTGAAACCCCGTCTCTACTAAAAATACAAAAACAAAATTAGCTGGGCGTGGTAGCAGGCACCTGTAGTCCCAGCTACTCGGGAGGCTGAGGCAGGAGAATGGCGTGAACCAGAAGGCGGAGCTTGCAGTGAGCCGAGATCACACCACTGCACTCCAGCCTGGGAGACAGAGCAAGACTCCAAAAAAAATAAAAAAAATAAAGAAACACTCATCAACACACCGCTGCCTGCAAACCCAGGGAAAGACCACCCTACACTACATTATATGGCATCTGTAAATCAACATGGGCCAGCGGGAGACCCCAAGGCCCTACCAGAAGCTGCTCTTTGATCACCAGGTTCACACTGCATCTTTTTGGGAAGGTTAAAAAATAATAAATGACCACCAGGATCACAGAAGGAAAGAGCTCATGATGTACATGGAATTCACACAGATCACATCCAGGAATCTTTGGAACAAAAAATTCACAACACCATGGCCTCATACAAAAATCCTGGGCTTCAGGAAACCTGAGGCAGAGAGCTCCGTCATCACAGTGAAGTCCCTGCCTTCAGCAGATCCCACCAACAGCCACAATGTTTCCCATCACCTGAAAAAAACTCATGTATTAAACTATTACACTTCTTCAGAATATTGGAAAATGGTGCATAGTTCGTATGTTCTCATTTGTTTATCTTGTGTCCAAAGTGTCTTGTCATTCCAGGCCACTCTAATTCTTGTGTATTAATAAAAAGTTTGAGGTATAATAAGGCCTCTAGATCAGATGAGTAAAACTGAAGATAGTCACAGTTCCCAGAAGGAAGGCAGAGCACAGTTAGGCAGGGCCACACGGGAAGCAGCAGGGTTGGTCAGGAGGCAGAGGGAGGGGTACTCTGAGCAAGCCCCTTTCCTGTGCTGCCTACAGGGAGAAAAGAGTGAGGGGCAACGAGCAGGCTTAGGAGAGGGCAGTTCCAATCATTCCACTCCATAGGGGTCTGGTTCCTGTCACTGAGGTGATTAGGGCAGTGGGATAATGGTCCCAGTATGACAGCCCACAGGGGAAGTGTCTGAGGTGCACTGGATTGGTTGGTTTGTATTTGAAAAGTAGGTTGGGTACAGTGGCACACAACTATGATCCCATCACTTTGGGAGGCCAGGAGCTCAAGACCAGCCTGGGCAACATAGTGAGACCCCACCTCAACAAAAACTTGAAAATGAAAAAATTAGCCAGGCAGGGTAGCACACACCTGTAGTCCCAGCTACTTGGGAGGCTGAGGCAGGAAGATCACTTAAGCCCAGGTTTCGAGGCTGCAGTAAGCTCTGATCACGCCACTGCACTCCAGCTGAATGAGGGGAGACCCTGTCTCTCTCTTGAAAAAGAAAAAGAAAAAAGAAAAGTGCACCCTTGGGAGGAAGATTGCTCTGGGGGAGAAGGTGACATGGGAGGCAAGGGGCCAAGGCAAGGTGACCTGGCATATCATGAGGTTGTTCAGAACACGAAGTCCCGTGTACACACAGAGGGCAGGTGTTAAAGCTCCAAGTTCATACAAGCTAGAAACATGGCCAAGGCCAGGGCTCAGTACAGTGTCACCTCCTCAGAGAAGCTTTTTCTGCCTGTGCCGTCTACAGTGAGAGCCTCCCCTGTGCACATGTCCCTAGCTGCTCCCACTTCATTCCCTTCATGACATTCAGGGCCTGTCCCCCTCGGCTCAGCATCCTTCTGGGCCTCCCACCTCACCCAGAGTAAAAGTCCTCAGAGCAGCCCCAAGGCCTGCAGGACCTGGGCCCCCTGACATCCTAGGTCTCCTCTCCCACCACTGCCCTTCTCTCAGGCCACTCCAGCCCCATCTCTGCTCTCCTGGTTTCCCTGAGCCCTGCTTCGCTCTCTGCGGCACTTCCCTCTCCACAGCACTTCCCTCTGCCACCACACTGAGTAATACTCAGTTTTTCTCTCCTGCACAGTATCAGCAACAAGGAGCAGCTGGTTTTGTTTTTTTCTAAATTCCTGCTTTTGTCTACAGCCTACATCATGGCTGAGCACATAATAGGGGTCAATAAATAGTAAAGGAGCAATTCTTCTCACCACCTGATACGTGTTTGTGCTCCCCAGTATCTACTCCTTCAGTGCACATTCACTGAGGCTCCACTGCATGCTGAGCCTGTTCCAGAAACCAAAGCACACCAAGGGGAGAAGCAGGCAGAAATCTCTATTCTGATGGGCTGACAGCCTAGTGGGAAAGAAAGAGAAAAAAAATAAGGAAACAATACACAGGCAGGTGGTGACATGTACCATGAAGGAAGACAAAGTCAGGATGTTTCTGAGAATGCCTGAAGGCATTTAGAAAACAATTACTGCAATGGGCAGGGTGTTCCAGATGGAGAGAACATCAAGCACAAAGGCCCTGGGGCCACGATGGACTCCATGTTTGAGTGTTTAGTCTGGATTCCTGGTTTTAAGTCTGTATTCTGCCTTTATTTGTAATCCTTCATGTTTCATCTTACCTAGCTAATTAACCCAAGTCCCAGTAATGCTGAGAGATGATGCTGGCTTGACCCTATGTACTATCACAGGAGGGGCCTAAAAGTGGTCATTCTCAATACAACCTGAAGGTAGACAGCACTGGATTTGCTGCTCAATTGGATGTGGACTAGGAGAATAAGAGGGGACACAAGTGACCACATGTTTGGTCTGAACAAGTGGAATAAGAGTCACCATTAATTATGATAAAGAACAATGGTGGGAAAACAGGATTGGGTGGGATCGGGAACTCAGATTTGCATATGCCACTTTTAGACGCCTATTAGATCTCTATGTGGAGCTTTTGAGTACAAAGGCAGATACAAAAACAAGCTAGAATTGAGGGGAAAATCTGTCCTGCAGGAGAAATGTGAGTCATCAGGATATTGATGGTAGTTAAAGTCAGGACACTAAATTAGGTCATCCAGGGGGTGGTTGCAGAGGAAAAGAAATGTCCACAGCCTGAGCCACAGACAACTCCAACCGTGCTAGTGAAAAACAATGGCCAATGTTTAGCAGTTGAGGAGCCAAGAAGGAACCAGCAATGGACACAGAGAAGTATCTGCCAGTGAAGTATTTAGAACATTCAGAGAATAGTGAGAATAGTGATTCAGAAACCAGAGAACAAAGTGTGTCAATAGGGTAGAAGGATGAACAGTGTCAGATGCCAATGATGGGCCAAGAAGGATGAGGTCTGAGGACAGATCATACGATTTGACAACAGAGAGGTCACTACTGACTTCCATGGCCATTAGAGACAAACACCTGAATGGTAATGGCTCAAGATCCAGTAGAGAGGACAGTTAATGATGCAGATAAAGGAAATTACCCTTGAGTAAGTGAGAAGGACTGGGGTCTAATGAGAGGTTGATTTTACCAGAAGCAGACAGTTCACAGTAACACAATGTAGGTAACATGGGCATATATGCAGGGGGAGTGGGTAACTGTGCCTGTGAAGTTCCCATCTGACTGCATGGGTTTTCCCAGTGGAATGGAAAGTAAAGCTGACAGCTGAGAGTAAGGGCAGGGCAAGACAGGTGATGCCAGAGGTTTAAAGATGGAAACCGATCTGAAGGATTTGTGTTCCTTCTTCACCATGCTGCTGGGAGGCAGGAGGTCCCAGGATAGAGCACCACACTGCCCCAGGTCCTGGGTAAAAGGGTTTCCCATATGTTAAAGACATAGCTCTGCATTTCCTAGCAGGGCAAGCTGCTTTTAGTCTGAGTCTTAGCTTCTGCATCTGTAAAGTTGCTTGCTATAAAGGTATCAGCCTGGCAACTTCAGAGGAATGTTCCAAAGAGAAGCCAGGGAATAACTTCCGTGATAGAGGATCAGCCAACATTCAGCCAAGCTGAAAACAAGGCACCCCTAGGAAGGGGGAAATGCTACTGTGTTTACTCTTATTTTGTAGATGAGCACACTGAGGAACAAGGAGGAAAAGTGACTCGCTCAAGGTCACAAGATCTTCTTGAGCCTGCACTGTCCATCTCCTCTGCTGCACAGTACCTCCCAATCTCCACGCACTACATAACTCACTGGGCTCTACAACATCTTCGAGTGAGACACATCACTTGCTCCATTTTAAAGCTGAAAGAATTGAACCTAAGGCCAAGCCTTTCACCTCTAAGAGGATGGTGTGTTTAATAACCTAGCTGTTACTATTGGCTGGGTTGTGCAACCTGTGGAAGTCACCCTGCAGCTAGATTTCTGCGGAATCTCAAAGGCAGGGGGTAGCGCTAGGGCTCAGCTGGCAAGGAAGCCCACAGGCCACTAGAGTGTGACATGGGAGCGGCATGGCCTGAGCTGTTTAAGAATCAGAGAGGAAGCCTTGCATATTTCGGTGTCAAAACACTGGAGTTGAGGGTCACTCAGTAATCACTCATCTGGGCTTTCCCAAATTGTCCTGACAAGAACACTTGTCAAAACCATGTTTCTGCCCAGGCGTTCCCTTTCCTAGCCCCTGCCCCCAAATTAAGTTCTTCCCAAGGGAATGTGAGTGGAAGGAATCCGTGATTTCTGTCAGTTTTTAAAAGACAGGATCGTTCTTCGCAGTCTCTTCTTCCCCCAGCTGCAGGCAGAGGCCTCTAGGCCCTGGAGGATGGAGGTGCAAGGCGGAAGGGGCAGGTCTTTGCAGCAGCATCTGCAGGACAGCCTTTCTCCTACCTCTTGGTGGTTTGCTGGCAATCTTTGGTGGTCTTTGGCTTATAAAATAATCAGTCCAATCTCAGCCTCAGCTTTAATAGTAAGGGATCAAGCAATAGTTTCTACTCAATGTTCCTCATCCCCAGAGTCAAGCATTCTGCTATGCTAACGCTAATATTATGGCTAAAGAATGTTCACTTTCTCCTATGTTGTGAATCAGTTGTACTGATGTGAGGAGACATTCAGAACTACTGTGAGGATATTTTAAACACTTGTTAAATCAAGTTTAGCCTAAAGCTGCTTCCTTATATATTTTAAGTTGAGTTTATAGGTTTTCTGCACATTGTGAACTATGACAAGTGGAGGCATACAGACTAGCCTACACTTGTGCCAATCACAGTTTTTGCCAATCAAATGTAGCCAACTGTTCGAACCATGTTCAAATAAGGCATGGCAGAGCTGTAACCAATCCAGATGTTTCTGTACCTCGCTTCCATTTTCTGTGCCTCACTTTCCTTTGCTGTCCAGAAATCTTCCATTACATGGCTGCGCTGGAGTCTCTGAGCTTGCTTTGGCTCAGAAAGCTGCCTGACTTGAATCATTGATTGCTCAATTAAACTTTTCTTTTTTTTTTGAGACAGAGTCTTGCTCTGTCACCCAGGATGGAGGGCAGTGGTGCAATCTCGTCTCACTGCAAACTCCACCTCCCGGGTTCAAGTGATTCTCATGCCTCAGCCTCCCGAGTGGCTGGGATTAGAGGCACTCACCACCATGCCCGGCAATTTTTGTATTTTTGGTAAAGACAGAGTTTCACAATGTTGGCCAGGCTGGTCTCGAATTCCTGACCTCAAATGATCTGCCCACCTCATCCTCCCAAAGTGCTGGGATTACAGGTATGAGCCACTGCACCCGACCCAGCCAATTAAGCTCCTTTAAATTTAATTCAGCTGAAGCTTTTCTTTTAGTATACTGAACAGGGGAAACTGTTTAAAACCACATCATATTTCTCAGAGGTTAATACTTAAATATAGGATGGAAGGATCAAAGTGTAACTATTTTCATTTTTATCATTTGCTGTGCTAAGTGCTTTCATGTGGATTATTTTACTTAAACCTCTTAAAAGTCCTGTCAGATAAAGGGTATCATACTCATATTTACAGATGAGGAAACTGAATTTAGAAACTGGCATAGTAGTAAAACAGGAAAACTCTTCTGCTATACTCTACTGGAGCAATTAAAAATTATGCCTTAACATTTTTCTATTTTTATTTTGTAAAATATGTGCCACTGGATTTCTCATTTGGTTGATTTAGGGAGACCTGTGTACACTAAAGAAGATTTGACACATTAACAGACTACTTGACTGATTTGACTACATTTGTTTGGCAAAAACATACAGCAGCTCAAAATTGAAAGTTTTTGCAATATATGTATATTTTTCTTTGTTTTACCTATGGGGATAATTTACAAAGGCAGTTGTTTCCAAATACCTTCTTGTGAAGCTGAATGCCAAGCAAGTAAATATCAACCACCGATGAATAAACCAGCTGAGAGACCTTAGACAAAGTAAAATAATCTGAAAAGATGCCTGCACATATTTTGCAGTTTAGACTCTACGCCTTGTAGAGTTTTGAGCTCTTTTTTCTTGATGTTGTGTTAGCAATTTAATCTTTTTTGGTGCTGAGCTTAGCTCGCTGAGATGAAAGGGATAAAGGGATTTAATTTTGTTCTCAAGGAGTTCACACAATGGAAGCTGGAGGCATTTCCCAACACTGTGGTCGATGCTACAGTCAGGGAACAAGCAAGTCTCCCCAAAAACAGGGATCGGAGTTTTTAAGGATAATTTGGCGAGTAGGAGCTTGGGAAGTGGGGAGTGCTGACTGGTCGGGTTGGAGATGGAATGACAGGGGGTCGAAGTGAGTTTTTCTTCCTGTCTTCTGTTCCTAGGTGGGATTGCAAAACTGCTTGAGCCAGATGACCGGTCTGGGTGAAAAAGCAGAGCGGCATTCTTCCTAGAGGAGCAGGATGAAGATCTGTATAGGGCCCATGTGCACCGCTGGGCTGTGAGGTGCCCGGCATGCCCTGCCTCCTACATGGGCTCCTATGGCCTGGCCTTGAAACCGCCACTGCAAAATTATAACTTGAGACAGTGAAAGAGATCTGACCTAACCAACTCCATCTTGCTTCTAACCTCCAAGCTGTCCTTGTTCATTCCTGGGCGTAGGCTGAACTAACCTTGGGAAGGAATAAATTTATAGTTTAACTTCAAAACAAAATAGCCCTTTCCCAGAAAACAAACAAACAAACAAAAAAACTTCTTCTTGCCTGGGACCAGTCGGCCTTTGGAGGAGTAACAAATTAGCTATAAGATTAGAAATTACAGTTTAGAGGCCAAGCAGCCTTTGGTTGCAAGAGTCTGAACGTCCCCCAAATTGTTCCTGGGAATAACATCACTGTTGCAAAACCTAACACCACCTAGACTGGTAATCTGGCTCAACGAGTTCTGCAATCCCACCCAGGAATGGAAGACAGCAAGAAAAACTCACTTCGACCCCCTATCATTCCATCGCCAACCCGACCAATCAGCACCCTCCACTTCCCGAGTTCCTACTCGCCAAATTATCCTTAAAAATTCCGATCCGTGTTTTTGGGGAGACTGATTTGGCTATTAAAACTCCCTCTCCAGCACAGCTGGCTCTGCGTGAATTACTCTTTCTCTATTGCCATTCCCCTGTCTTGATAAATCAGCTGTCTAGTCAGCGGGCAAGTGAACGCCTTGGGCGGCTACAGCCTGGCCTGTCCCATCCCATCCAATAGTTCCCATCTCTTCTCAGCTCCCTCTGTAGTTTCTCTTCCTCCACCCGCCTTTTCAGTGTTTCCCAAGACACAGGTGACTCAGTTTTTGGTTTTGTTTTTTTTTTGAGACGGAGTCTTGCTCTGTCCCCAAGGCTGGAGCGCAGTGGCGCGATCTCGGCTCACTGCAAGCTCCGCCTCCCGGGTTCACGCCATTCTCCTGCCTCAGTTTCCCGAGTAACTGGGACTACAGGCGCCCGCCACCGCGCCCGGCTATTTTTTTGTATTTTTAGTAGAGACGGGGTTTCACCGTGGTCTCGATCTCCTGACCCTGTGATCCGCCCGCCTCGGCCTCCCAAAGTGCCGGGATTACAGGCGTGAGCCACCGCGCCCGGCCATGACTCAGTTTTATCCAGACCGCTCTGTGACTGAACACCCATTTTCTTTTCCTCTTCCAAAAAATATTTGTAACATGTCAACTAGGTACAAAACAGTATCTCAGGAATCCACCATCTAGTTAAAAATGGAACCTTATCCTTACCGTGCCCCTGCAGAGACCCCAATACCGCGCATTTCCCCCATTCTTTTGCTTTACTCAAGTTTTACCACAGCCTCGCGGCCGCAAGTGACAAAAGAGGCAAGGGGAAGCAGCTGGGCCGGCCTTTAGGTTTCTGTACACAGGGAGATTTCCCATGGCTAGCATTTATGGAAACAACTGCTGGTATGTGAAAAACAGGTCCCTCACCGCCGTCACGACGGCCAGAGCCCATACCCGCCAACATGCCCGCGGCCCCGACCCTCCAATTTTCTCCGCCCAGCAACTCTGGCCGCGCAAGCGCAGTGGGACCGGCGGGAAAGCGTGGGCACGTGACGTCATCAGTCAGCGCGGACCAGCCAGGTGCACGTGACTACGGCCTTGGCCGCGGAAGGTGGCAGCCGTCACGCCCTTCTGGCCTCTCCATGCCCTGTTGCGGGAGACCGCGCAAGCGCAGTGAGTGCTGCACAGCGTCGCGGGCCAGTAACGTCATCCGACGTTGCGGACCATGTGTGTGTCCCTGCTGCGCCAAGTAAGAGGTGGAGCCTGAGGCCGGGGAACAGCGGGCGGCATGAGCTGCTGCAGGCTCTTCCTGCGTACCACGGCTGCGGCTCGTGCCTGCCGGGGTCTGGTGGTCTCTACAGCGAACCGGCGGCTACTGCGCACCAGCCCGCCTATACGAGCTTTCGCCAAAGAGCTTTTCCTGGGCAAAATCAAGAAGGTAACGCGAGCCCTGGGCGAATCCTTGCTGTCTGGCTCCCGCTTTTCATGCTCAGCTGCAAGATTGGTGTTCAGCTTTGTCGGATTCCCCAAACCTGCCAGAGAGACACACCCTGCGGGCGAGGCGTGTTAACACTCTGGATTCCTGAGTTCCAGGAAAACCTTCCCAGAGAAAGGGTGGGACATTTCCTAGACGGGGGACCCTTGGAAGTGTAAATTTTGTCAGAATTTGGAAAACTCTAGGCTAGGTAATTTACAAAGCAGCCTTCATCTCAGCTGGTCTGGTCTCGAAATGTGCGGGGATTCCTCTCTTATTCCTAAACAGTTTAGACCGTGTCCCTCCTCAGTCACCTGCCAGCGCCCTGGGGCTTCCTTCCCCAGTTGAGCCGTAGCGCCTCTCCCAGCCATTGAGGTTCCTCAGAAATCTGGCTCCAAGATGCTTCTCGGGCGTCGCACAACCCTGCCAGTAGTAACAGTTTGGTTATAAAACACTCATTGTCCTCTTAGAGTTGGAAGACTTAGGTTTGGTCTTGGCTCGTTGACTTTGAAACTCAGTTCTTTTTTTTGAGACAGAGTCTCGCTCTTGTCGCCCAGGCTGGAGTGCTCACTACAACCTCCACCTCCTGGGTTCAAGCGATTCTCCTGCCTCAGCCTCCGGAGTAGCTGGGATTACAGGCGCCCGCCACCATGCCCGGTTTTTTTTTTTTTTTTTTTTGTATTTTTAGCAGAGATGGAGTTTCACCATGTTGGCAAAGCTGGTCTCGAACTCCTGATCTCAGGTGATCCGCCCGCCTCGGCTTTCCAAAGTACTAGGATTACAGGCGTGAGCCACCACTCCCGGCCGAGACTCAGTTCTTTCAGCCTTAAAATGGAAATAGTGTTGTGTCTCCTTCACAGAGGTGTTGTAGAGCCCCAGTGAGATAAATGGTGCATGGAGAGTCGTCTTAAACTGTAGAGTACTGTGCAGCAGAAGAGAGAACTGGCTTCAACACTTACTAGTCTTGTGACCTTGGAGCTGATGGTTTCACCTCCCTGTGCCTCAGTGACTTCATCTACAAAATAGGAATAAACACGTTTCTTGCTTTTTCCTTTGTGTTTTATTTTATCTTCTAAGGAAAGCAACAGTATACTTGCTATTTCCTCGAGGTGCCCTGCTTTGAGCTTGGCTGAATGTTGGCTGATCCTCTATCACGGAAGTTATTCCCTGGCTTCTCTTTGGAACATTCCTCTGAGGTTGTCAGGCTGATCCCTTTATATCAAGCAACCTTATTGATGCAGAAGCTAAGACTCAGACTAAAAGCAGTTTGCCCGGCTAGAAGGTGCAGAGCTATGTCTTTGACATATGGGAAACCCTTTTTACCCAGGACCTGGGGCAGTGTGGTGCTCTATCCTGGGACCTCCTGCTTTCCAGGAGCATGGTGAAGAAAGAACACAAATCCTTCAGATCTGTTTCCATCTTAAACCTTTGGCACCACCTGCCCTGCCCTTACTCTCAGCTGTCAGCTTTGCTTCCCATTCCACTGAGAAAATCCATGCAGTCAAATGAGAACTTCACAGGCATAGTTACCCCCTCCCCCTCCATGTGCCCATATTATCTACATTCTGTTACTATGACTGAACTGTCTGCTTCTGGCAAAACCAACCTCTCATTAGACCCCAGGCCTTCTCACCTACTCAAGGGTAATTCTTTCCTTTCTCGGAATCATTAACGGTTCTCTCTACTGGATTTTGAGCCCTTACCATTCAGACGTTTGTCCCTAATGGCCATGGAAGTCAGTAGTGACCTCTCTGTTGTCAAATCGTGTGATCTGTTCTCAGACCTCATCCTACTTGGCCCATCATTGGCATCTGACGCTGTTCATTCTTCTACCCTGTTGACACACTTTCTTCTCTAGTTTCTGAATCACTATTCTCATCGTTCTCTGAATGTTCTAAATACTTCACTGACTAATACTTCTCTGTGTCAATTGCTAGTTCTTTTTTAGCTCCTTTACTGCTAAACAATGACCAGTGTTTCCAACTAGCCAAGTTGGAATTTACTAAGGCTGGGTCTGTGGATGTCTCTTTTCTTTTTTTTTTTTTTGAGACGGAGTCTGGCTCTGTCGCCCAGGCTGGAGTGCTGTGGCCGGATCTCAGCTCACTGCAAGCTCCGCCTCCCGGGTTTACGCCATTCTCCTGCCTCAGCCCCCAGAGTAGCTGGGACTACAGGAGCCCGCCACCTCGCCCGGCTAGTTTTTTGTATTTTTTAGTAGAGACGGGGTTTCACCGTGTTAGCCAGGATGGTCTCGATCTCCCGACCTCGTGATCCGCCCGTCTCGGCCTCCCAAAGTGCTGGGATTACAAGCTTAAGCCACCGCGCCCGGCCTGGATGTCTCTTTTCATCTACAACCGTCTCCTGGGTGACCTTATTTAGTGTCCTGGCTTTAAATATCATCAATATCCTGATGCCTCAAATTTCTTTCTCCAGTTCAGATTTCTCCCTGAGCTCCAGATTCCTTTTGCTTTTTCAGAGTTGGGGCCTTCCTCTGTCACCCGGGCTGGAGTGCAGTGGTACCATCATAGCTCACTGCAACCTTGAACTCCTAGGCTCAAGAGATCCTCTCACCTCAGCATCCCCAGTAGCTGGGACTAGGCACGCCCTGCCACACCCAGCCAAGGTCCTTTTTTAAATCTACCTTTGTACTCAAAAGCTCTGCTAAGAGGTTTAACAGGCGTTTGAGATTAATAGATCCAAAACTGAGTTCCTGGTTCCCACCCAATCCTGGTCCTTCCACCAGCCTTCTTTTATCATAGATAATGGTGGCTCTGTTGTTCCACCTGTTCAGACAGAACACCTGGCGTCACCTTGTACTCTTTTTTTTTTTTTTTTTTTTTTTTTTTTTGTGAGACGGAGTCTCGCTCTGTCGCCCAGGCTGGAGTGCAGTGGCCGGATCTCAGCTCACTGCAAGCTCCGCCTCCCGGGTTCCCGCCATTCTCCTGCCTCAGCCTCCCGAGTAGCTGGGACTACAGGCGCCCACAACCGCGCCCGGCTAATTTTTTTGTATTTTTAGTAGAGACGAGGTTTCACCGTGTTAGCCAGGATGGTCTCGATCTCCTGACCTTGTGATCCGCCCGCCTCGGCCTCCCAAAGTGCTGGGATTACAGGCGTGAGCCACCGCGCCCGGCCACCTTGTACTCTTATTCTCCTAGTTCATGTCTAATTCCACAGAAGATCTGGTTTTCTCTACTTTGAGGTTCTTCAGAGTCTCACCACTTTTAGACCCTTCTGCTACTACTTCGGATCAGGCCAATGTCATCTCTCACAGCCTTACTGGGATTAGAGCAGAAACATGGGACATGATGGTTAGAATCTCAGAACTGGAAAAGATCTTTCAGATTATGTAGGCCAGTGGTTGTCACCCTGCCCTCAGCCGGACCCAAGCTATTCATGGAGTGCCCCTGGAACTGCTGCAGGGATGGGTGGGAAGTTGAGTGGGTGGGATTTAGGTGACTGTTTTCCATATCAGCAGTCTCAGAACTGCTTGACTTCTGTCTGTTTTACATATTTGGTTTCTGCACTAGATTTCTTTGAATAACAGATTCCACTTTTTAAGATAATTTACAAACTGTTTATTGCAATTGAACTCTCCTCCCCTAAGGCACTGACCTGATTTGATAACATCAGAATCTTTCTCCCGTGCCCCTGCAGTCTCTCCTATGTGACAGGTTTTCTGTGGTTGTACCTGAAGGCCAACTAGTTGCCAGGCTGTCTTATCTGGCCTGCCCACTGGTACCAGAATGATCTCTAACACAGCCCATGCACAAGACCCAAGTGTCAGTGAGCCTCTGTGTTCAGTGAAGGAGACTGAGCTTTGATCTAAAAGGCTGCAGAGTGATGGGGCCATCAACTTGTTTTTTTCCTTTTTTTTTTTCTTGAGACAGAGTCTTACTCTGTCACCCAAGCTGGAGTGCAGTGGTGTAATCACAGCTCACTGGAGCCTCAACCTCCCCAGGCTCAGGGGATCCTCCCACCTCAGCCTCCTGAGTAGCTGGGACTATAGGTGTGTGTAGCCTTGCCCAGGCTGGTTTTGAACTCCTGGGCTTTAAGCAATCCCCCTGCCTCAGCTTCCCAAAGGACTAGGATTACAGGCAGTAGCCACTGTGCCCAGCCAAGCTTGTTTTTTAATTTTTTTTTTTTTATTTTGAGACAGAGTCTTGCTCTGTCACCCAGGCTGGAGTGCAATGGTGCAATCTCAGCTTACTGCAACCTCCACCTCCCGGGTTCAAACGAGTCTCCTGCCTCAGTCTCCTGAGTAGCTGGGATTTCAGGTGTGCGCCACCACGCCTGGGTAATTTTTGTATATTTAGTAGAAATGGAGTGTCACCATGTTGGTGAGGCTAGTCTCGAACTCCTGACCTCGTGATCCGCCCACCTTGGCCTCCCAAAGTGCTGGGATTACAGGTGTGAGCCACCGTGACCGGCCTCCCAGCTTGTTTTTTTCGATACCACCTTCATGGTGGTTTTGGAATGGACAGAGGCAGGGATTCCTTTAAGTTGGCTGTCACTTTTAGTTAGGGACTCACGTATAAGCCTGTGGTCCTGGGCCCAGAGAGGAGAAAGCAGTGGGAGCATATTGATAGAGTAGAGAAATCTGTTGGCTGATTGGCTGTACAAGGTCTGAGGAGAAGGTTGAGGTCTCCCAAAGACTTCTCTAGAGACACTTGGTGAGAGGCGCCATGAGGACAGGTGTTGCTTGGGCCTATAACTATGACTCAGGACATCACTGCTCAGCAACCTGAAGCCCACATCCACAGTTCGTGTCATGCTGGCAACTGAAGGGGTACCAGAGCCCAAAAGTCCAGAGGGGCTCGGTACAGGGAGCAGATGTCCATGAGCAGGAGAGACAGAGGCTATAGGGATCGATGAGACTTGGTAAGCACGACATGCTCTTCTCAGCGTAACATCTTTGAGCTCACACAATAATTGATGTAGAATTGTCCATTTCAGTAAGGAGCTTCCACGTCCACTATCTTCCACAATTCTCACAAGGGCCTTGAGTAAATATTACTTGCATGTTATGGGTAAGAAAGAGGTAGTTTGGAGAGCTGAAGGGATTTGGTGAAGGCCACATAATTAGTAAGCCTGAAATCAAGGACCAGACCCCCAGGCTTCTAAATGTTAGTCTTGGGCTGCATGTTTCATGGGACCATTATCATCCCTTGTACTGAGAAGGAAAGCTGATGAAAATCGGGAAGAACCTATTTGAACAGGGGAGGGAGATGGATGTGGGTGGTGGAGCCTCCACATAGTTCCTGTATCTCGAGAACCTTGTGAGGTTTGCTTTCCAGTTCCTTCAGTACGTCACGTCCCGCTGGCCAGGGTGGAGTAGAGCACATGTTTTTCCTTCCCTTTAACTGATATTTCCATGATGGCAGCGTAATAAAAATTAAATTTTTTAGAAAATATTTACTATTTTTAGAAAGAAGTTTTCCCATTTCCGGAAGTTAGCCAAGATGAACTTAATGAAATCAATCAGTTCTTGGGACCTGTGGAAAAATTCTTCACTGAAGAGGGTACGTATGGTTTTCTTTACCATTGCCGATTTCCACTGTAAGGGCGATTCGGTTGATATTTATATTAGAAGCAGCATACATAGGGGAAGTCTTCTTGAGGGAGAAATGGTTTCCACTCATCATAATTTGCTTTAGGTTTCATCCCTGTTGCCATTTAATTAAAAAACATCCAGTTAAATGCTTCTCATTGTATTTGTGGTGAAGGACCACTTTAAACATTTCCAAACTGTTCCAGGCCAACACTTCCATAAGCTGTAATAAAAATGAATAACTAAAAAAATGAGATGGCAAAAAGCCAAGGCCACACACCATACAAGCCCCTGGAGCATGTGCTGGTTGTTGTGGCAGTGTACAATTGCTTTTAGTGTTTCTAAAGGTTGAGTTTCAATTTCTGTACTTTGGTAATTGTAAACAAATAGTGATTTGTGGACCAGCGACAGTGTGGCACCTGCATGGTGAGGCAGCATTTGACCTCAGGTCCCTCTCTCAGAGCTGTTGGCCAGTCCTCCAGCCAGGTCCTTGGTGGAGAGTTCAGTGATGGTGGATAGACAGCAGCTCTTCCCTAACACTAGGATCCTGGAGAGCTTTTGTTTATGTGGATTTTATCTATCAATATTTGCCCTCTTAGGGATTATTTTATTTTTATTTTACTTTATTTTTTCAAGAAAGGGCCTAGCTGTGTTGCTCAGACTGGAGTGCAGTGGTATCATCTCATCTCACCACCACTTCCGTCTTCCAGGCTCAAGCAATCCCCCGACTTCAGCCTCCTGAGTTGTTGGAACTACAAGTGCGCACCCCCATGCCCAGCTAATTTTTTTGTATTTTTCATAGAGACAGGTTCTCACTATATTGCCCAGGCTGGTCTTTACTCCTAGGCTCAAGTGATCCTCCCACCTTGGCCTCCCAAAGGGCTGGGATTACAGGTGTGAGCCACCATGCCTGGCCCCTCTTAGAAATTAAAACTGAGAAATTTAAAATATACTGTGGGTCTGGGCACAGTGGCTCACGCCTGTAATCCCAGCACTTTTGGAGGCCAACGTGGGCGGATCACCTGAGTTCTGGAGTTCGAGACCAGTGTAGCCAACATGGTGAAACCCTATCTCTACTAAAAATACAAAAATTGGCCAGGCATGGTGGTGTGGTGGCGGGTGCCTATAATCCCAGCTACTCAGGAGGCTGAAGCAGGCGAATTGCTTGAACCCAGGAGGCAGAGGTTGTAGTGAGCCTAGATTGCGCCACTGCACTCCAGCCTGGGTGACAGAGTGTGACTTTGTCTAAAAAAAATAAAATATACTGTGTTCATTTGTTTAAAAATAATAAATCCATTACATGTTAACATAAACAGTATTTTTTTTTCTTTTTTTTTTTTCTTTTTCCTTTTTGTGGAGAACGGGGTCTCGCTATATTACCCAGGCAGGTCTCGAACTCCTGGGCTCAAGCTATCCTCCCGCCTCTGCCTCCCTGAGAGCTGGGATTACAGGCGTGAGCCACTGTGCCCAGCCAACAGTATTTTTAATGAAAAATATTTTGAAAAATAATTAGGCCGGGCACAGTGGCTCATGCCTGTAATCCCAGCACTTAGGGAGACGAAGGTGGACGATCACCTGAGGTCGGGAGTTCGATACCAGCCTGACCAACATGGAGAAACCCCGTCTCTACTAAAAATACAAAATTAGCCAGGCATGGTGGCGCATGCCTGTAATCCCAGCTACTCAGGAGGCTGAGGTAGGAGACTCGCTTGAACCCGAGAGGCGGAGGTTGCCATGAGCTGAGATTGCGCCACTGCACTCCAGCCTGGGCAACAGGAGCAAAACTCCGTCTCCAAAAAAAAAAAAAAAGAAAAGAAAAAGAAAAATAATTCGTGGAAAGAGTGGTATTGGTTGAAAGTTGTGCAAGTCCTTTTAATGTTTGGCTTATTAGAAGACAGCTGGATTCTCATACCTGTTTGTGCACGTAACCTCTGGAAAAGTCCGCTGTGCAGCCTTTTTTTTTTTTTTTTAAACTGTCTTTTTTTATAATCTTCACACATGCATTTTTTTTGTTTGTTTCTAAGATAGTCTTGCCCTGTCACCCGGGCTGGAGTACAGTGGTATGAACTCAGCTCACTGCAACCTCTGCAGTTGAAGTGATTCTCATGCCTCAGCTTCCTAAGTAACTGGAATTACAGGCACGTGCCACCACACCTGGCTAGTTTTTGTATTTTCAGTAGAGATGGGGTTTTACCATGTTGGCCAGGCTGGTCTTGAACTCCTGGCCTCAAATGATCTGCCTGTAATCCAACGTGCTGGGATTATAGGTGTGAGCCACTGCACCTGGCCTGACACATGCATTTTTTTTTTTTTTTTTTTTTTTTTTTTTTGAGACGGCGTCTCACTCTGTTGCCAGGCTAGAGTGCAATGGCATGGTCTCGGCTCACTGCAACCTCCACCTCCTGGATTCAAGCGATTCTCCTGCCTCAGCCTCCCAAGTAGCTGGGATTACAGGCACGCGCCACCATGCCCGACTAATTTTTGCATTTTTATTAGAGACAGGGATTCTCCATGTTGACCAGGCTGGTCTCGAACTCCTGACCTCGTGATCCACCCGCCTCGGCCTCCCAAAGTGCCGAGATTACAGGTGTGAGCCACCGCGCCCAGCCTGACACATGCATTTAAAGCAAGAAACACACACTTCAGGACATAGGGCTCTGTCAGCAATAACTGTCATCTTCTTATTTGCAGAGATGTAAATGTAAATATACAAGAAACCAGCCGCGCATGGTGACTCACACTGGTAATCTTAGCACTGTGGAAAACTGAGCGGGGCAGACTGCTTGAGTCCCAGAGCTTGAGACCAGCCTGGGCAATGGAGCGAAACCCTGTCTCTACTAAAAATACAAAATATTAGCTGGGCGTGGTGGTGCGTGCCCGTAGTCCCAGCTACTCAGGAGTCTGAGATGGGAGAAGCACCCAAGCCTGGGAAGCCAAGGCTGTAGTGAGCTGTGTTCATGCTATTGTGCTCCAGCCTGGGTGACAGGAGTGAGACCCTGTCTCAAAAAAAAAAAAAAAACCCAAAAAAAAAAAAAGAGAAACCACTGCAAACCAAACCCACTCCCTCTGACAGGAACAAAGGTCTCTTGGAATAAATAGCAAATGCTGGAATAAAAGCTGTGTTCATTCAACTGCCATGATGTGAATTCAAAAAGGAAGTTAAATCCAAGGGCAAAGCAGAGAAAAGAACATACAAATATACACCTATTTCATGTATATGCAAAGAGGAGGCTAATCACTGTGGACAAAGGGCCCTCTGGAACCACAGCTGTAGGCAGCTAGTAGTGCCACGGAAATAGAGGCATTGTCGGCTAGAAACAGAAAAATCACATCCTCCCACAACTGGCCTCTATCAAAACCAACCAGGACAGATAACCCTTCCCCAAAAGTAATGGCCGAGAATAAAAGCACAAATATTGCTGGAAATCCAAGTAGCCTTTTTTACTGCTTTGAGTAACTTACATGCAAACCTAAGAGATTTTTCCAAATCCTTGATCAAGTTTTATTCATGTAAAGCCCGTACATAAATTCTGGGGAACATGGTACTTTGGGCTCCATATTGGACTCTGAGCCAAAACGTTAAATACACTACACTGCACCCCACTGTACAGTCTTCGGAGAATTAGAATTTAAAAGCAAATAACATCTTGAATAGTTTTAAGCCAGGTGTGATGGCTCATGGCTGCAATCCCAGCATTTTGGGAGGCCAAGGCAGGTGGATCACTTGAGGTCAGGAGTTTGAGAGCAGCCTGGCCAACATGGTGAAACCCTGTCTCTACTAAAAATATGAAAATTAACTGGGTGTGGTGGCACACACCTGTAATCCCAGCTACTGGGGAGGTCGAGGCAGGAGAATTGCTAGAACTCGGGACGTGAAGGTTGCATTGAGCTGGGATCGCGCCACTGCACTTCAGCCTGGGTGACAGAGCGAGACTCCATCTCAAAAAATAAAAATAAAAAGACATAAAAAATAAACTAGTTTTGACCCTGTGGGACCCCCTAGAAGCAGCTCAGGTCCCCCAGAACCTCTTTGAGAAGTGCCAAATTGTCAACTGTCATTACATTGCTTTGTTTTTGTTTCTTATTTCATGCCTGGTGATCACAAAGTATATGTTGCTAGTTTTAAAAGTTGCTTATTTGTATATAAACAATTTATAATTTAGAAATACTTATTTCTGCTTTTTTTCCTAGTGGTTATCTTCCTGTTTGTATCTTTTTTTAGTTCCCATGGTCTCTTGTTCTTTTATTTAAACTTTTCCTATGTGGTCTGTCAGGTTTTTTTTTTGTTTTGTTTTGTTTTTTGAGACGGAGTCTCGCTGTGTCTCCCAGGCTGGAGTGCAGTGGCGTGATCTCAGCTCACTGCAAGCTCCACCTCCCGGGTTCACGCCATTCTCCCGCCTCAGCCTCCCAAGTAGCTGGGACTACAGGCGCCCGCCACCACGACCGGCTAGTTTTTTGTATTTTTAGTAGAGACGGGGTTTCACCATGTTAGCCAGGATAGTCTCGATCTCCTGACCTCGTGATCCACCCGCCTCGGCCTCCCAAAGTGCTGGGATTACAGGCGTGAGCCACTGTGTCCGGCCAGGTTTTGTTTTTTTTTTTTCAGGACTAATTAAGGTATAATTGATTTACAATAAATTGTACACACTGTCATGTGTCACATAATGACGTTCAAGTCAATGACAGACCATGTATACAATGGTAGTCCCATAAGATGATCATACCATATTTGTACTGTACCTTTTCTATGTTTAGCTGTGTTCACATACACAAATACTTCCCATTGTGTTACAGTTGCCTACAGTGTTCCACACAGCAATATGCTGTATAGCTTTTTTGTTTTATTTTGTTTTCCTTAAAAAAATAAAATAAGCCAGGTGCAGTGGCTCACGCTTGTAATCCCAGCACTTTGGGAGGCCGAGGTGGGCGGATCACTTGAGGTTGGGAGTTCGAGACCAGCCTGACTAACATGCAGAAACCCCGTCTCCACTAAAAATACAAAAAAATTAGCCAGGCGTGGTGGCGCATGCCTGTAATCCCAGCTACTTGGGAGGCCGAGGCAGGAGAATCACTTGAACCTGGGAGGCGGAGGTGGCAGTGAGCCCAGGTCGCTCCATTGCACTCCAGCCTGGGCAACAAGAGCAAAACCCCGTCTCAAAAAAACAAACAAACAAAAAATTTACAGTGAGATGGAGTTTCACTGTGTTGCCCAGGCTGGTCTCCAACTCCTGAGCTCAAGTGATCCTTCTGCCTCAGCTTTCAAGTGCTGGGATTATAGGCATGAGCCACCACGCCCAGCCTACTATACAGGTTTGCAGCCTAGGAGCAATAAGCCATACCATATAGCCTAGGTGTGTAGTAGGCTCTGTCACCTAGGTTGTGTAAGTCCATTCTGATGTTCATACAGGGAATCACCTGACACATGACTGTATTTAGAGAGTACCCCTTAGGAGCCGTCAGCACAACAAAGGAAGTCAACATTACCCATCAAAGTTTCCTCATGCCTCTTTTATTTCCCCGAGTCCCCAGGCAACTGCTGATCTGTTTTCTCTCACTATAGATTAGTTTGTATTTTCTGGAATTATGTGTGATTTTGTCTGGCTTCTTTCTGCGTAATTTTGAATTTCATCCATGGTGCATGTATCGGTAGTACTTCCTTTTTAATGCTGAGTCGTATTTCTTTCTATAGATATACCAAAATTTGTTTATCCATTTAAGTATTCATTGACATGGGGTATGTATCCAGATTTTAGCTATCACCAAAAAAGTTGCCATAAACATACCTTTTTTCCTCTTTTTCTTTTTTTAAGAGACACGGTCTTTCTTTGTCGCCTGGGCTGGAGTGCAGTAGTGTAATCATAGCTCACTGCAACCCTCCAACTTCTGGGCTCAAAGCCATCCTCTGCCTCAGCCTCCCGCATAGCTGAGACTACAGGCACACACTACCATGCCCAGCTAATAATTCTTAAAGTTTTTTGTAGAGATGGGGTCTCACTATGTTATTCAGGCTGGTCTCAGACTCCTGGGCTCAGGTGATCTTCCTACCTCAGCCTCTTAAAGTGTTAGGATTACAGGTATGAACCACCATGCCTGGCCTGTATTTTCTTTTTTTTTGAGACGCCATCTCGAATCACTGCAACCTCCACCTCCCGGGTTCAAGCAATTCTTCTGCCTCAGCCTCCTGAGTAGCTGGGATTACAGGTGTGTGCCACCACGCCTGGCTAATTTTTGGTATTTTTAAGTAAAGAAGGGGCTTCACCATGTTGGCCAGACTGATCTCAAACTCCTGACCTTGGGTGATCTGCCCGCCTCGGCCTCCCAAAGTGCTTGGATTACAGGTGAGAGCCACCTCGCCCAGCCTGGCCTGTATTTTCTTTTAGAAACTTCATAGTTTCTAAACTATGACTGGACATGGTGGCTTACGCCTGTAATCCCAGCACGTTGGGAGGCCAAGGCGAGCGGATCATGAGGTCAGGAGATCGAGACCATCCTGGCTAACATGATGAAACCCTGTCTCTACTGAAAATACAAAAAATTAGCCGGGCGTGGTGGCAGGCACCTGTAGTCCCAGCTATTCGGGAGGCTGAGGTAGGAGAATGGTGTGAACCCGGGAGGCGGAGCTTGCAGTGAGCTGAGATCACACTACTGCATTCCAGCCTGGGCGACAGAACAAGACTCCATCTCAAAAAAAAAAAAGTTTATAGTTTTAATTCAGGTTTAGAACTATGATTCATTCAGAGTTAATTTGGGGTTTGTTGTGAGGTGAAGTTTGAGGAGGATTGTTTTGCTTATGGCTATCCAGTTCCATCAACATTTGTTGGAAAGATTATCTTTTCCCTATTGGATCTACTTGGCACCTTTATCAAAAATCAGTTGGCCATTTATGTATGAGTTTATCTCTGAATTTTCTATTCTCTTCCACTGATCTATTTGTCCATCTTTATTCAGGTATTACATTGTCTTGTTTACTGAGCTTTCTGTTAAGGCTTGGAACCAAGTAATGTTAGTTCTCCAACTTTATTCTTGTCTAAAGTTGGTTTGACTCTTGCAGGTCCTTTGCATTTCTTTTGCATCAATTTAATAATCAGCTTTTCAAGTCTACAAAAAGGCCTACAAGTTTTTAAATGGTTGGTTTATCTTTTAGAGCAATTTTTTTTTTTTTTGAGACAAAGTCTCACTCTGTCGCCCAGGCTGGAGTGCAGTGGCGTGATCTTGGCTCACCACAACCCCTGCCTCCTGGGTTCAAGTGATTCTCCTGCCTCAGCCTCCCGAGTAGCTGGGACTATAGGTGTGCACCACCATGCCCGGCTAATTTTTATATTTTTTTAGTAGAGACAGGATTTCACTATATTGGCCAGGCTGGTCTCGAACTCCTGATCTAGTGATCCACCTGCCTCAGCCTCCTAAAGTGCTGGGATTATAGACTTGAGCCACCGTGCCCAGCCAGCAATTTTTAAAAATAGGAAAAAAGGATCTTGTTACCCATGTACTTGCTGATTCCAGGGCTCTTCATGTCTCTTGTAGAGTCTCTTCCTGGCTTCATATTGCTTCAGAAGAGATGTCTGCTTCCATTCTTATCTTCGTTCCTTTGTACATAGTGTTTCTTTCATCTCTGGCTGCTTTTCAGTGGTGTTAGGAAAACTGATTATCACATTTATTTATGTAGTTTTTTGCACATGTATTTTGCTTGGAGTTCTTTGAACTTTTGCTACCATTGCTCTTCTCTGGGAAGGATTTCCTTTCACTTTTCATGATGTGTAGCTCTGCAGGGGATGCATATTCTCACCTTTTGTATGTCTAGAAAAGTCTGTTTCAGCTGGGCAAAGTGGCTCATGCCCATAATGCCAGCACTTAGGGAAGCCGAGGTGGGTGGATCGCCTGAGGTCAGGAGTTTGAGACCAGTCTGGCCAACAGGGTGAAATCCCGTCTCTACCAAAAATACAAAAATAGCCAGATGTGGTGGCATGCACCTGTAATCCCAGCTACTCTGGAGGCTGAGGCAGGAGAATCACTTGAACCTGGCGGGCAGAGGTTGCAGTGAGCTGAGATCGCACCACTGTACTCCAACCTGAGTGACAGAGCAAGACTCCATCTCAAAAAAAAAAAAAAAAGGAAAGAAAAAGTAAAAGAAAAGTCTGTTTCATCGGAACGGGTTTCTGTGTTGACAGGATTTACCTTTCAGGCAATTAATGGTGTTGCTCTGCTTTCTTCCTGACTTCGTATTGCTTCAGAAGAGATGTCTGCTTCCATTCTTATCTTTGTTCCTTTGTACATAGTGTTTCTTTCATCTCGGGCTGCTTTTCAGTGGTTTTAGGAAAATTGATTATCACATTCATTTATGTAGTTTTTTGCACATTTATTTTGCTTAGAGTTCTTTGAACTTCTGGCTCTGTGTGTTTATACTGCTTACTGAATTTAGATAAACAGTTGTACACCCATACAGTGAATACTGAGCAACAAAAAGTAATGAAGTATTTATACATGAAAAAACATGGATGAATCTCAAAATCATGACCTGAGTTAAAGAAGCCAGGGTAAACAGATAGGTACCATATGGATTCATTTATATAAAACTTGAAGATGCAAGCTGATCTATAGACAAAAGATTTGTGGTTGCCTGGGGATGGTGGACAGATGGATCGATCTCAAAGGGGCATAGAGACTTTTGGTGGAAAAGGAAATGTTTTCTTCTCAATTGTGATGTTTTCACTGACAAATATGCCAGAACTCAACAAATTATATATTGTAAATATGTGCAGGTTATTCTTCGCCAATTATATATGTCAATAAAGTTGTTAAAGGATAAAAAAATGAAGGGTTTGGCCTGCACTTTTGGAAATCTGTAGTTGTCTTAGTCACCCATGTATGCAAAAATTCTTAAGTGTAGGTTATGGTGTTTTTCACAATTTATAATACTGATAAAGTTTAATTAGCAATTCAGAAGTACACTTTAATTGGCTTGATGCATACAAAAGTGTGTAGTTATAGGCCTAATGCTATTGATTGTTCAGTTTTGCTGCAGTGAATGTGAATTTTTATTTTAGAGACGAGATCTCACTCTGTCGCTCAGGCTGGAGTGCAGTGGTGCCATCATAGCTTACTCAACCTCCCAGGTCGAGTGATCCTTCCACCTGAGCCTCCCAAGTAGCTGAGAGTGCAGGCTGAATGTGAGTGTTGAATGAATAAATGAATTGGTGTTAAACAGGCTAAACTGTCTCAGAACTGGTGGATTGTGCTGAAAGCAGTATGGCCTCTGACAGTGAGGTAAATCTTGGCCCAGATACTGCCATGAGGTGGCTATCTAGCTGAACATTTTAGTATAATTCTGAGAGTTGCATATTTATTCTCTCATTTCCTAGAATATACTAGCCAAAAAAAGTATGAGGTCTAGAAGGAGGAGGGAAAAAATGAAGTTTAACATGCCTATAGAAAAATTTACATGCCATGAATGTATAATTTGCTGCTGTTTTACACAGCAAAAGCACTCCTGTGACTAGCACCCAGATCAACAAATAGAACACCACCTAGCTCTGACAGCTTTTAACAGTTTAATTCTGGCCAGGCGTGGTGGCTCACACCTATGATCCCAGCACTTTGTGGTAGGAAGATTGCTTGAGTTCAGGAGTTCAAGACGAGCCTGGGTAACATAGCAAGACCTTGTTTCTACTAAAAAAAAAAAAAAATTAGCTGGGTGTGGTGGTATGTACCTGTAGTCCCAGCTTCTTATGAGGCTGAGGCAGGAGGCTCACTTGAGCCTGGGAGATTGAGGTTATATAAGCTATGATTGTGCCACTGCACTTCAGCCTGGGTATCAGAGTGAGACCCTGTTTCTAAATAAATATATAAAAATAAAATTTTTCCTGGGCTAATTACATAAAATTGAACACAGGCCAAATGACCATGACTACAGAATTTCTAGTTTTGAAAAAATTTCTATTCTGGGATTATATATTATCAATATATAAACACTGTCCTGTTTACTTATATTTGTGGAAACATAGCTTATATTTGTTTAATCAAGATTTTCCTCTTGGCAGTGGACTCCCGAAAAATTGACCAGGAAGGGAAAATCCCAGATGAAACTTTGGAGAAATTGAAGAGCCTGGGCCTTTTTGGGCTGCAAGTCCCCGAAGAATATGGTAAGTCAAGCAAACAAGCACCCAACCAGTTTAGCTCTTAAGAAAGCACTCTGAATTTGTCCATAAAAGGTCTAGTTGCTGGAATAGATGACACCTTCTGTCATGGGTTACATAGTAGGGGTGGACTGACTGAGGGACCTGTAGGGAGGAAGTGCTCTCGGGTCCAGTGCTTTTTATCCTAGCACAGAGGAATGAGACATGTGGTCTGGCTGGCTGTAGAGTGCAAAGCACATCAAGGTGGGAGATTGGACCAGTGGGAACCTTTGAGCAGCATCCTTTGTGCTATGGACTGTCCCTGTAATTCTTTGAGCATCCTAGTGATGTTTTTAGTTCCCAAGTGACGGTTCTACCTTATTAGAGTTAGCCAGTCACTACAACTTGCCTCCCTTATGCTTTTTCTCGAGTTGGTCACCTGAATTCTGCAGAGGTTAAAGGGACAGGCAAGCAGTGTGTGGAAGGCGAGGTAGAAAATGGTTCAAAGGGATAGACCACACACATGTGCCATTTGTGTTTACCCTCAGGCCTTTTGGATATAAAGTTATAAAGGCCAAGGATGCTGCTAAGCATCTGACAATCTGCAGGACAGACTCCCACAACAGAAAACAATCCATTCCAAAATGTTACAGTGCCACAGTGGAGAAGCCTTGTCCTGGAGTCCTCTGGATACTGGGCAGTGGGACACACTATAGTTGTTGCATTTATAAAGACCTACAACTGTGATGGAAGATCCTCGCTATGTGTTAATTGATTTGATGTGTGTGTAGATATCTTCATATTTAAAGTATGTATCTACATATGCTTGTATGTCTAGGAAAAGTGTGGATAGAAGGATATACACAGAAATGCACTTTCTGGGGCACACGATTGTGAGCATTTTTTTTCTTTTTTGTCTTTTGAGACAGGGTCTCACTGTGTCATCCAGGCTGTAGTGCAGTGGCACGATCATAGCTCACTGTAGCCTTGAACTCCTCGGGCTCAAACAGTCCTCCCACCTAAGCCTCCCAAGTAGCTGGGACTTTTTTTTATTTTGTTGAGTTGGGGTTCTGCTACATTGCCCAGGCTAGTTTTGAATTCTTGGAGCCAAGCAATCCTCCCACCTCAGCCTCCCAAAGTGCTGGGATTATAGGCATGAGCCACTGTGCCCAGCCCTTGATTTTTGTTTACTTTGTACCTTTCTGTATTGTGATTTTTTTTTTTTTTGAGACGGAGTCTCTGTTGCCCAGGCTAGAGTGCAGTGGTGTGATCTTGGCTCACTGCAACCTCTGCCTCCCAACTTCAAGTGATTCTCATGTCTCAGCCTCCCGAGTAGCTGGGACCACAGGCACGCGCCACCACACTCAGCTAATTTTTGTATTTTTAGTAGAGACGGGGTTTCTCCATGTTGGCCAGGCTGGTCTCAAACTCTTGACCTCAGGTGATCTGCCCACCTCAGCCTCCCAAAGTACTGGGATTACAGGTGTGAACCACCATGCCCGGCCTGTATTGTGATTTTTTTAAAAAAAATATGGTGATCTGGCATTACTTTATAATCAGAAGAAAAAAAAAAAAACAATGAAGGCTTAATGGGAGGAATCTGGGGCTGGGCTGTGATTGATGCTGGTCCGTGTCTCCTAGGTGGCCTGGGCCTCTCCAACACCATGTACTCACGACTAGGGGAGATCATCAGCATGGATGGGTCTATTACTGTGACCCTGGCAGCGCACCAGGCTATCGGCCTCAAGGTCAGGTGTCTAGGGATTCTGTGGTGCTCTCTGTAGGTCTTCTGGAGTCACATGGTGGCATAGAGGCTAGAGGCTTGCTCCCTCTGAATCGGGCCTGATATCTGACGTGCAGTCCTGCCCTTCAGTTCCCTCACTCTGGCCACACCTCGTGGTGCTCAGTCCCCACACACTGCCCACATGCGCAGTGGCCCTTGGGTTGCATGTCCCTTCCTTTTGAATCTGCCTCCTGTCCCCATTGCCTTTGATCCACCCTTCAAGGCCCAGGTGGGGTGCTGCTGTCTTCGCCTTGGGCTGGAAGTGGTCTCCCCTCCTGAGCCCTCGTCCCTCAGCCTGAGCGTGCCCCCACTCTTTATGCAAGCCGCCTTCCCCCCACTGGTCTTGAGCACCTTAGGGCAGGCCCAGGGCTAACTGCCCTTACTGGCAATCTCATTACTCAGATTATTTCTGCTTAATGTTGACATCAAAGAGAGCTGAATGCACACCATGCTTGGCTCCCCCACCCCAGAGAGCACACGCATTCATGCAGATGTTTGATGAAGAGGGGGCCTGTCTATGTGGCACTGGGAGGGCAGCAGGTGGGACAGCCCTGACATTGAGCACCTTCTTTAAGATAGGCTTGGTTCCAGTGCTCCTGTGTCTTCACATTTCATCATCCAGACCACCCTGCCAGTGGGTGGGAGTGGCCCAGTTTGTGGATGATAAGATGGAGGAGGGTTTCTTTGGAAAGGGATATCCTTTGCCCAAGACCACCAGTCTGGGAAATGAAGGAACTGATATGAAAGTTTTGGACACAGACTGCAAAGTACTGTGGGTCTCTGAGGCTCACGGCGCTGGCACATGGGCCCCTGACAGTCTCCTCAGCAGCCTGGCTCCCTGGGCTCTGCCTGTGGCCGCTTCCTCTGAGTTCTTGCTGTCTTCTCTTGCCTGAAGTAAATATTTGCCTCAGAAAGGAAATGTTTCACAAACACACCTCATGCTCTCCTTTCTCCCCACAGCTGACATTAGTCTGTGTCTGTTCTGTTTAGGGGATCATCTTGGCCGGCACTGAGGAGCAGAAGGCCAAATACTTGCCTAAACTGGCGTCCGGGGAGCACATTGCAGCCTTCTGCCTCACGGAGCCAGCCAGGTCTGTCCCTGCACAAAATGTTATCCCTCAGCAGCTGTGACATTGCCCAAGATTCACTGGGGCAAGGGGGTGTTGGTTTTGTTGAGTAGCTGACTTTTCCTTCTTTCCAAAATCTTGCAGAGAATCAACTCAGCAACTGTTCTTGCCATTCCTTTTACCTTGACCTTATTTCTCTGTCCCAGTGAGACTTGCAAGTAAGATACCATGCTTGACAGCACTTACTAAATAAATTTTTGTGGTTTATAACACACCTTGATGTACAATACAGTAATAACGTTCAGGCTTCAAAGCACCTTTCAGAATATGTAGCGTGGGTGGTACTGTTCCTGCTTACACATTAGGGGCTGAGGTTCATTGAGGCTGTGTGATCTGCTGGATGGAGCAGGGCTGCAGCAGGACTCGGGACTCCGATGATAAGTCCATCACCTGGACCATCCTCCATCCTGCTTCACTGTGCGTGGGAACCTGGGAACAGCCATCCTTCCTGGGGTGCCCACAACTCATCCTCACAGGACCTCAGATGAGCCCATCGCAAGCACCCATTTCCATGTTTAAACCTAAGCCCAAGTTGTTTTCACTGCCACTTTTTTACGTGATGTATTGAAGCAAAGGTCAGCTAAATCCAGCCTCCTGCCTGTTTTTTATAAATAAGTTTTGTTTGTTTGTTTGTTTTTGAGACAGGGTCTTGCTGTGTCACCCAGGCTGGAGTGCAGTGGCACGATCTCATCTCACTGCAACCTCCGCCTTCAAGTGATTCTCTTCCCTCAGCCTCCCGAGTAGCTGGGATTACAGGCATGTGCCACCATGCCCAGCTAATTTTTGTATTTTTAGTAGAGATGAGGTTTCACCATGTTGGCCAGGTTGGCCTCGAACTCCTGACTTCAAGTGATCTACCCACCTAAGCCTCCCAAAGTGCTGGGATTACAGGCATGAACCGCCACGCCCAGCCCAGTTTTATTGGAACATGCCCATTGTTTTATAAATTGTCTTCAGCTGTGTTCTTTTTTTTGTTTTTTGTTTTTTTTTTGAGATGTAGTCTCGCTCTGTTGCCAGGCTGGAGTGCAGTGATATGATCTCAGCTCACTGCAGCCTCCGCCTCCTGGCTTCAAGCGATTCTCCTGCCTCAGCCTCCTGAGTAGCTGGGACTACAGGCATGCACCACCACACCCAGCTAATTTTCGTATTTTTAGTTGAGATGGGGTTTTACCATGTTGGCCAGGATGGTCTCAATCTCTTGACTTCGTGAACCACCTGCCTCAGCCTCCCAAAGTGCTGGGATTACAGGCGTGAACCACCATGCCCGGCCTCATGTTCTATTAATAGCAGCAGAGTTGAGGAGGTGAGACAGACATCCTGTAGCTTGTAAAGCTGAATATGTTATCTGACCCTTCATTTTAAAAGTTCACTGACCTCTTAAAAGTACTAGAACCTCCATTTTCAGGCCCTCAAAAGCATTCATATTTATTCCCAGTATTCTCCCTTGACCACATCTTTCTGCATCTGCAGTGGGAGCGATGCAGCCTCAGTCCAGAGCAGAGCCACGCTAAGTGAAGACAAGAAGCACTACATCCTCAATGGCTCCAAGGTAGGGCTCCTTCCCCATGGCCACGTCAGGATCTTAGTCACGACCTTCACTGCCACTGAGTGAGCACTCTCCACACACCAGGGATTGTACCTGCTGCTGTAGCACTGACTGCCTTCTTGAGCTGCTTTTATGTGTTTGTTTTTGATTTTTTTTAGTTTTTTAAATTTGAGACGGAGTCTCTGTCACCTAGGCTGGAGTGCAATGGTGTGATCTCAGCTCACTGAAATCTCTGCCTCCCAGGTTCAAGTGATTCTCCTGCCTCAGCCTCCTTGGTAGCTGGGCTTACCCATTCTTCGCTAATTTTTGTATTTTTAGTAGAGATGGAGTTTCACCATGTTGTCCAGGCAGGTCTTGAACTCCTGACTTCAAGTGATCCGCCCACCTCGGCCTCCCAAAGTGCTGGGTTTACAGTCATGAGCCACCGTGCCCAGCCTGTAAACCCGAAAAATCTTTAAATTTTTTGTTACACAAAATTTCAGACATGTTCTGTGTGCCTGGCTGGCCCCAACTCCGGCAGTCACCTGCTCATGGCCACTGTGCCTCTTCCAGCAGCATTGCTACCTCCAGATCGCATGGTAACAATCACAGCATGCCTCTCTAAAAGACAAGAGTTTTGTTTGTTTTTTTAAATAAAAACAAAGCTGTAATATCCTTATCACATTTTAAAAATTGATAGTTTCTCTTTTCTTTTGAGATGGGGTCCTGCTCTGTCACCCAGGCTGGAGTGCAGTGGCACAATCTTGGCTTACTGCAGCCTCAACTTCCTAGGCTAAGGTGATTCTCCTACCTCAACCTCCCAAGCAGCTGAGAGTACAGGCATGCAGCTAATTTTTTTTGTATTTTTTTTGGTAGAGTAATTTTTTTTGTATTTTTTTCACCATGTTGGCCAGGTTGGTCTCAAACTCTGGGGCTCCAGCTATCTGCCCACCTCGACCTCCCAAAGTGCTGGGATTACAGGCATGAGCGACTGTGCCCAGCTGATAATTTCTTACATCTATCAGCATTCAAATATCCCTGATTGCCTCATACCTTTTTTTGGTTTAACTATGTGCTTGAATTAAGATCCATACGAGTCCCATCTGTTGCGGTTTGTTAAGGAGTCTGTTTCTGCCTCTAACTCCCTTTGTTTCCTTTCCTCCTCCTCACCACCCTCCTGCCTTCTCTTTTTTCATTTCTTTTTAGAATTAACAAATAAATGTTGTGTGTATTTAGATGTGCAACATGATGTTTTGATATATGTATACCTTAAGAAATGATTAAACCCTTTCTTTCTTGAAGAAATGCAGTTGTCTGGCGGTGGAACCTGAGCTGTTTGACAACTTTGGATGTTCTTTCCCCCCTCCACCTCCACCCTGGCCATCCATGTCCCTTGGGAAAATCCTTGGTCTGGGCAAACTGGGCTGAGCCCTGTCCTGTGTTCACTCATGCTTGGTTGGCTTCTGCAGAGCCAAGGACCCTGCATGTCTGGCCTGAGGTCTGACTGATCGACAAAGACAGAGCTGAGATGGGTCACATAGGGGTTTGGTTTTCTCCAAAGTCCTCCTTTCTGTCCTCAGGTCTGGATTACCAATGGAGGACTGGCCAATATTTTTACTGTGTTTGCAAAGACCGAGGTAGTTGATTCTGATGGATCAGTGAAAGACAAAATCACAGCATTCATAGTAGAAAGAGACTTTGGTGGAGTCACTAATGGGAAACCTGAAGATAAATTAGGCATTCGGGGCTCCAACAGTAAGTAGCTCGTGTGTGCATGTGTGTGTGTGTGTGTGCGTGTGTGTGTGTATGTGTGTAAGGGGGAGACTGGCCCTTGACTCTGTCCAAATAGCAAGATAAAATGAGATTTAAATACTTTCAGTTTTTTTTAAGCATTTTAAAAAGATCAAACTAAGAATGCCACATGGGCTTTGTCTTTGTACCCACAGCTGAGTGCTGCTCACTTGAAGACCTGCTGGTCATCCCCTGCTGTAGCTGCCCTAACGGACAGACCACCTTACCACCTTAGAGCTCAGCTTACAGTCCTCAGCCTTTAGTTGTCTCAGTCTGCAGTGCCTGGCAGCCTGCTTCAGGATGTGGGTTGGGTTCAGGTCCATCTGGGGGCTTGTTCTTAGAGCAGATCATAAGCACCTAAGGGGCCAAGCCAAGCCATATAAGCACTTTTTTTGTCGTGGGAGACATAGTCTCTCTCTGTCACCCAGACTGGAATGCAGTGCTGTCATCTCAGCTCACTGCAACCTCTGCCTCCTGGGTTCGAGTTTTTCTCCTGCCACAGCCTCCCAAGTAATTGGGACTACAGGCGTGCACCACCACACCCGGCTAATTTTTCTATTTTTTGTAGAGATGGGGTTTCACCATGTTGCCCAGACTTGTCTTGAACTCCTGAGCTCAGGCAATCTACCTGCCTCAGTCTCCTAAAGTGCTAGGATTACAGATGTGAGTTACTGTACCTGGACACTTTTTTTTTTTTTTTTAATAGAGATGAGGTCTTGCTGTGTTGTCCAGGCTGGTCTCGAACTCCTGGGTTCAAATGATCTTCCTGCCTCTGCCTCCCAAAATGCTGGGATTATAGACATGAGCCACCATACCCGACCTGAAAGCACATTTAAGTCCTCTGTTCATGTTGGCCTCATTCTAGTGGCCACAGGAAGTCACATGGCCCTAGCAGGCAGGGAAAGGGAGGGAGGTCCATCCCTCCTTACAGTGGGAGAGTGCTACCGTTAGATTGCAGGGGTGTGATTGTGTTAGAGTTAAGAATTGAGACCAGTGGTCCCAGTCTACCCTAAGGCTTTAGGAAATGCTGTTCTCTTTCTCACTTTGCTTGTTCTGGCTCTTTATATCCCTGACTGTTTTCATTCTTAAACTTCTGCTAAATATCACCTTAGAAAAGTCTGACATAGCCCTTAATAAAAATATTATTATCCACCCCCTTGCCAACCTCCATTTCTCTTTATCGTGATGCCCTATTTATTTCATCCATAGCACTGATCACAATGTTACATTGTTTTGTTTATAGCTTTTGTTTCCCTAATCAAAGTATGAGCTGCACAAAGATAGGAACTTTGTCTTTCTCTACTGTCCTACCAAACATTGGATGGATGGATGGATGGATGGATGGACGGACGGACGGACGGACGGACGGATGGATGAATTGCCTGCTTGCAGGTCAAATGCAGAGTGGTTTGCATTATCAGATGAGATCTTAAATTTCATGTGTTTCAGCTTGTGAAGTCCATTTTGAAAACACCAAGGTACCTGTGGAAAACATCCTTGGAGAGGTCGGAGGTGGGTTTAAGGTGAGTTGCCAGCCACAGCCCCTTGTGAGTACCAGGTAGTGTCATGAGTGCAGCTTGTCGGCCCCCAGCTTTTGCCCTGTCCCTGCTCGTAGCAGAGTAGCCTGTGCATGGCAAGTGACTTTGCATGGTTATCTGTTGGGAAATTGGCCAAATTGAGACTGGAAAATTGGCTGGCTCCTAGAAGAAGTGTATGGTAAGGATTGGGAATCTTCCTTCACGTCTGAGTCCTTATTCGCCTCGAGCGAAGGCTAGGATTCCCTTCTGCAGTGGGTGTGAGAAAGCAACCTGTGGGTTCTGGTGGATCTCAAACTCTGTGTCCCACAACCCTGGTCTGCATCCCTGCCCTACTCTTTTCTTTTTGGACTAAGACTTACTATTTTTATTAAGAGATGATTCATACAACAAAGGACTCACCATTTTAAAACGTATCATTTCAGTGGTTTTTAGTATATTCACTATGTTGTTCAAATATCTCCTGTGTCTAATTCCAGAACATTTCCTCACCCCAAAAAGAAATGTTGTACCATCCAGTATGACCCTTACCCAATCCCTTGGCTGCTACTCTTTTACTTTATGTCCCTATGGATTTGCCTCTTCGGAACATTTCATAGAAAAGTAGTCATATGCAAGATCCGGTTTGGTGACAGGCTTCTCTCACATAGCATGATGTTTTCAAGGTTCATCTCTCTCATAGCATGAATGAGTAATTCATTCCTTTTATGGCTGAATTCTGTTCTCTTGAGTGGAGATAGCACATTTTGTTCATCCATTCATCAGCTGATGGACATTGGGGTTGTTACCACTTTGGCTGCTATCAGTAATGCTACTTATGAACATTCATGTCAAGTTTTTATGTGGAAATACTTTTTCAGTTATTTTAATTTATATCTAAAAGTAGAATTTCTGTTTGGCCCAAGTTGGTCTTGAACTCCTAGGCTCAAGCAATCCTCTTGTCTTGGCCTCCCAAAATGCTGGTACTACAGGTGGGAGCCCCCATGCCCAGCTCTGGCATGTTCCTTTGGAATAATGTTCAGTGGTCTTGTGTGCGGGGACGTTGGTAGAGCTGTAACGGTGACTGAATTACCTTGTTCTGAGGCGTTAGGACAGTGCTTTTTCCCAGCTTGAGGGAAGGCAAGCTGATCTGCCTGGCCTGGTCTGGTTGTGGCCTCCTCCTGCTGCCTCCTTCAGGGCCCCTGGGTTCTCCCTGTTCTCCCTGCAGGTGGCGATGAACATCCTCAACAGCGGCCGGTTCAGCATGGGCAGCGCCGTGGCTGGGATGCTCAAGAGATTGATTGGTAGGTAAGTTAGGGACAAGGCCCATTGTGCCCCACCCCCCGCTTCCCCAGCTTCAGCCCTGGAGGCTCTGCCATTCCCCTGGCCCATTCCAGGCCGGTGCTGAACTAGGCCACCTAGACTGAGGGTCCAGCCCAAGCTTGGTCCCTAGGCTTTTGTGGAGACCAGAGGGTCTCCTCAGCCTGCCCCTGAGGTTTGTCGTCATCTACATTCCTCTGTTTCATCTCCACATGGGTGATGCCGATGTGGGGACAGGCTTTCTCTCTGGGGTAGGGGTGGGGATTGGGGAACAGGCTTTCTGTCTGGGGTGAGAGGTTGCCACCGACCAGTAGGAGCAGAGCTGCTTGGTGAGCACACACCAAGAGCCAGGCTTCCAGGATACACAGCCTCTGGTTCCCAAGGTCTGTGTCTTCTGGGTGACTGCACAGTGGGTAGGGAGTAGAGTCAGGTTTGGAACCCAGGTGCCTGGGCCCCTGGATCTTTCTTTTGTTCTCTTCTGTTAGGATACCCCAAACCTCCATTTTTCCTTGCCAGTGAACTTAGAACAGCCCTGTAACCATTCTGGTTGTGGTGGAAGCATCTGTGGGGAAATGGGGGTACCCGGGGCAGCACACCCCTAAGTGCTTTATGAAGCTCCTCTTTGATGCCAGGCTCTGGGCCTGTTTTGGCTTCCCTCCATTTTAGAGATGAGAAAACAGAGACTCAAGAGAGGGCAAGTGATTTGTTGCGGGCCATGCTCCTGGACCCAGAACGAAAGCTGTCAGGCTCCAGGCTCAGGGCTCTTCTCACTCAGGCACAAGGCCTCCGGGGAGCTCCTTTGCCTGGGCTCTCAGTGGGGCTCGGCCCTCTTCACCTCCTGAGTGCACCACACCTGGGAGAGCCTGTGGAGAACATGGCTACGGGCGGGATGGGAGTGCTTCTGCCTGGGGGAGGCACCATGTCACTCATGGGCCCTTAGAGCTCAGCACTTTGTCACAACCACACGCCTGGAAGCCCCAGCTCAAATATTCAAGCCAGGCGGCCCCACCTGCTTTGGTCAGGAACACTGCGCTGGGTGTGAGCCTGGACCACCTCTGTCTGGGGCCTCTGTGCCTGGCTCTGTGCAAGGCGCCCTCCACCTTCCACCTGATTGCATCTTCACAGTGACTCTGAGGTGTGGGATGGTATTCAGGGAGGTGTCACACTTGGCCCAAGGCACAGGCTGTAAGAACCATGGCCAGGATTCAAGCCTGTATCTGATGCCAAACTCTGTGTGTGGGTGCCATGAGGAGGGGCGGTTCTTCTCTGACCCACGGGTGCTGGCAAGTGGGGGTGCTAGCTTCTGGGGTATTTGATCTCAGCAGACACGCTTCTCACAGTGCCCGCCTGTGGGAAGGATAAGGATGATGGCCATAGGAAATCATGTTTGAACAACAGAAATGTTCCAGTTCTTTCTAATAACTCTGCTCTTCCTCAGAAATGACTGCTGAGTACGCCTGCACAAGGAAACAGTTTAACAAGAGGCTCAGTGAATTTGGATTGATTCAGGTACCGACGGTTGAGTACTGTATTTGTGCATTTCACTGTGTGACGTGAACGGTGTGTTCTTTTGATGTCTCTGTACTGGTGACTCTTCTGTGGTGATTTGGGAAGACGACTAGTTAAGGCTTTATTTAACACTGGTCACTGGGCTTGCTTCTCTTGGGCATTGAGGCTTCTGACTTAATTACCTTCTGTCCTGTTTCACAGATTTGGCTCTCAGCACATGCAAATTGCTTCTCGTGTTTTTTTCTGAACACTCTAGGAGAAATTTGCACTGATGGCTCAGAAGGCTTACGTCATGGAGAGTATGACCTACCTCACAGCAGGGATGCTGGACCAACCGGGCTTTCCCGACTGCTCCATCGAGGCGGCCATGGTGAAGGTAACCCCGGCATAGCCAGAGAGCTGGTGCTGGAGGGAGGCTTGGGAAAGCTCCCTCACTGTGACCTTTCAAGCCCATGCTGTTGCCTGTCATCTTCCTCCTGTCATTGATCCAGTATTTGCGATACACTTGCCCTGTGTAGCACTCCAGGGATAGGCAAGCAGTGGGGAGCAGCAGTGGGGAAGTGTCTGGTGAGCCAGTGGATCAGCAGTTTATAGCAGAAGGAGACCGTTATGATAACATCCTTTTAGAGTAATAACATTGCAGCTGCCTTGCTTGAGAAAGACTTCTTTTTTCCTTAGTTTATGGCCTTCCTACTTTCTGGTATCAAAACTTTGTCTTAAAAACTAAGCATATGGCAGGACGTGGTGGCTTACGTCTGTAATCCCAGCACTTTGGGAGGCCAAGGTGGGTGGATCACCTGAGGTCTGGAGTTCGAGACCAGCCTGGCCAACATGGTAAAGCCCCATCTCTACTAAAAACGCAAAAAATTAGCCAGGCGTGGTGGCAGGCACCTGTAACCCCAGCTACTTGGGAGGCTGAGGCAGGAGAATCACTTGAACCCGGGGAGGGTGGTGGAGGTTGCCAAGATTGTGCCATTGCACACTAGCCTGGGCAACAAGAGCAAAACTCCATCTCAAAAAAAAAAAAAGAAAAAGTATATGAGTCTGGGCAACATGGTGAAACCCCATCTCTACAAAAAATACAAAAATTAGCTGGCATGGTGGCACATGCCTGTAGTCCCAACTACCTGAGAGGCTGAGGTGGGAAGAGCATCTTACTTGGTTGAAGTAGATAATAGAGTTTGCTTTTGTTTTGTTCAGGGTAGAGGGTGTCATTTTTTAGCTGTAATAAAAAAGATGGCCACCCTTTGGGGGACCCTACTTTGTTCCCCCAACAATTGTTTTTAAGCTGATCTCTGGAATTGAGCTCTTGAGAGAAATGGTGAGAGGTATGGCAGCTTACAGAAGCAAACGTCCTGGTGTGGGCAGGAGAGTCTACCTAAAAGGTTGGGATCCTGAAGTGGCAAGGTCCCTGAAAAAATAAAAAATAATAATAATAATAATAAAAGGTTGGGCATCTTGGGCCGTGTTTGAGTCTTTTCTAGGTGCAGGCTGTGTACTGGGTGCATTTGCATGTGTTTTATCATCTCGTTTTCTTGTCACCCTTGAGCAGTGACCACAGACGTTAGTTTGCTGTAGCCAGCTTCTTCCAGATACTAAACCTAGGGCTAAATATGGCAGTTTGTCTGCCCCCAAGGCACTTACAGTGTGCACAGACAGAAAGAAGTCACAGCCGCTGGGACTGGGCAGGAACAGGTCAGGTTTTCTCGGGAGGGGGAGATCTTAGGTGGGTTTTAAAGGAACAGGAGCTAAGCCAGGTGCAGATAGGATGAAGGTGGGCCCAGAGGTACAGAAGGTCACGGTGGGGTGGGGAACACAAGCTGGCCAGTGTGGTCAAGGAAGGCAAAGGACTTGTCCACATCACCCCTCAAGTCCCTCCCTGGCCGATCTCCTCCCCAAACCCTGGTGCCTCCCATGGCTCCCCAGCCACCCAGCTCCCTGCAGCGTAGGTCTTCCTTTTGGAAAGGATTCGGTGTGACACCCCACAGGTGTTCAGCTCCGAAGCTGCCTGGCAGTGTGTGAGTGAGGCGCTGCAGATCCTCGGGGGCTTGGGCTACACGAAGGACTATCCGTACGAGCGCATACTGCGTGACACCCGCATCCTCCTCATCTTTGAGGTGAGTGGCCCCGCCACCAGCTAACCTGTGCTCCACCCCCAGGACCCTGCCTGGTCCTGAAGATGCTGCTCAGGGCCTCACAGAGGCCCCCGCGGCCCAGGGCTGGGTCTCATGCTCTCAATGGCTCTCAAGGGCTCTCCTAGCCCTGGCACGTCTCGTTCCTGATTGCTGCCCTCCATGAAGTCACAAGCCTGAGGAGTCAGTTCAGTTAGCATGTGCCTGGTGGCAGGGGAGGGAATTGGGGCCACAGAGATGTTTTTGGGTGCTGTGTTCTGATTGTGTAGCAGGGCCGACCAAGGGGAATGACAGAGTGCAAGTACACAAAGAGGCAGGGAGCGGGCGTCCTCCAGAGGCAGCCAGAGTTTTGTGAAGCATGCCCTTAGGGGCAGAAAAAAAAGGGCTTTGACCAGGGCCGGGGGGAGGGCAGTTTGTCCCTGAGGGCAGGGTAATAGAGCATGCCAGGCCCAGATGGGACTGATCATCAAGGTGAATGAAGAGAGAGTGAAGGGCTTTCTGGGAGCAGCAGTCAGTCCTGCCAGGTGGGCTGGGGCAGGTAGTGGGTTTGGGGGTGTTGAAGAAGGTACACGGGAAGGCTAAAAAAGTAGCCAGAGTGTGGAGGACCTTGACTGACAGCAGAGGAATTTGGAAGCCATAAAACATCTGTAAGCAGGGCATTATTTGGTTGTATCTGTATTGTGGGAAATTCCCCCAGGGGCTCAGCAAGTGCCGGACATATGGATGGGGCTCATGTGGAGAGTGAGTTACAGGGATGAGGCCAGAGGCCAGGGGCTCTCCTGCTGGGAGGGAGAGGCTAGACCTAAGAGAGCATAGCAGGATGGGTGGGATGTGATGGTGGGCATGGGTATACAGGAGGCAGCCTGAGACAGGGAGAGGGTTTGGGCCTGAGCAGCAGGTCTGGTAATGAGGGGACATGATCAGCCTCCGGGAGTGTAGTCTTGTCTCCTGGGCCGTCCTGTCCAGTGGGAAGCCTCCTTGGCTGCTTTTGTTCCCGGCCTGTCCATTGGGTTCCAGCCATCTCCACTGTTGTAGTGGACATACGGGGCAGGGGCCAGCCTGAGGGCACTGGAGTGGTCTCAGCCTTGCAAAGGGCCTTCTCCAAATGCCCTTCCCTCAGCCCGGGAGGGCTGGAGTTCTCCAGGACTGGGGTGGTCAGCAGGGTTCAGGAAGCCCTCGAGGCCTTGGAAGAACACAGGGCTCTCAATGTGGGGTGGTACCTCCTGTCTGGAGCCTGCTCGGAGCTGGGTGGTTCTGCCAGGAGGCCTCTGCAGTCCCCCCTTTTCCTGTAGGGAGTCCTGCTGTCCGTGTTTTCAGCCTGGCTGCAGAGGACAGTCCTCAGTCCCTGGTGCTGGCTGTGTAGCCTGGGTCAGGCCCCTGCACCTGACGCACATCTCCATTGTGCAGAGTGGGCAGAAGCCCACCGGCCTCTCACTGATCAGAATCATGGGTTGGGGGAGTGGGGAGCATGTGGCCCTCTGGGTGTTGACACCTGGCACTGAGGAGCTTCTAGCTGCCACTCAGCAATTTGTGGCTTCTGTTAGGAATCTGGCCTCCACCTGGAGCCAGCAATGTCTGTCCAGCACTGGCTGAGCCCCAGGCATCAGCACCCCTTACCACCCAGGGAAAGTTGGTTTCCATTTTAAAGAGGACCTGGAGACTTGGAGAAAGGCTTGACACGTGAAGCTGGTCACCGAGCAGTAGAGGGTCCCAGCGGGAGCCCATGGCCATCTGGTCACCTCCTCCTCATCCCTGTGTACTCTCTGAGCCCTGGTCAGAGCCCTGTTCCCAGCTACTTCAGGAGCAGTGGCTTCTGTGGCATGGGCAAGCAGGCAGTGGCTGGGCCTACCCAGCACATGTGGCACTACCATGGCTGCCTGGCTGGGGGGCAGCCTTTGACCTCTACACTACTGGCCACAGGGAACCAATGAGATTCTCCGGATGTACATCGCCCTGACGGGTCTGCAGCATGCTGGCCGCATCCTGACTGCCAGGATCCGGTAAGTACCATTGTCACTGTGTGCTTCTCAGAGCCTATACCTGCCCAGCAGGGGCCAGTCCAGGGCAGTGGGAGGAAAGAGCTGCCTTGACCTCGAGTGGGGGCATGGGGGTGTGGCGCAGCCTTGTGGAGGGGACCTTCCCCTGTGGTAGTTGGGGGCTTGTTGCCCAGGGAAGCCCTCGCTGCCCTGCCCTTATGGCCACACTACCCTACAGCTCCAATGTGAACACCGTATCCCTGCTCTGGTCCCTCACACTGGAGGCAGCTGGTTTTTCAGAATCTGAAGAATGACAGGTGTCCCCTTAAAGGTGCCAGGCCTCACAGCCAACATAAGACCAGTGTTTTTCTTCTCTGCCCTTCTTCCCCTCCTGCCCCCCTCCACCCCCATCCTAGGGGCACAGCAATCCCAAATCACTGCTGGAGACTAAGTACAGGTTGCTGGTAGCATTTTGTCTCCTTCACAGGAGACAGCTGCTGGGAAGCTGGCTGTGACTCCACCCCTTACATGTGTGGCTCCCTTGAGGCGACTAGGTGCTCTCCGGCAGGTGGTTTGGTTGAGGGGTTCAGCCTGTAGCCAGGGGCCCGGCATATCCAGGCCAGGGAGGGGCACGGAGCTTCTGGGTGCCAAGTGGGCCGTGTTGCTGGACAGTGAGAGCCAGCAGTGAGGCCTCCAGTCACAGGACCATGGACTTTCTGCAGTGAGTTTAAACAGGCCAAAGTGACCACAGTCATGGAGACCGTTGGCCGGAAGCTTCGGGACTCCCTGGGCCGAACTGTGGACCTGGGACTGACAGGCAACCATGGAGTTGTGCACCCCAGTCTTGCGGTAAGTGGGCCCAACACGCATACCCCCTACTTCAGTGCCCTTCTGCCAGATCTCATGGCAGAAAAGATCTCACTGTGGGGGGTCTGGGCTCCTCCAGGGGAGGCTGGGGAACACCAGCTAGTCCATGACACCCTGGATTGCCTCCCTCAGATGGGGCATCTTTGCCTGGTACCCGGACTGTGGGACAGGACAGGGCACTGTAGGGATGAGGTGCTGAACTGACTCCTGTCTTGGTTAATAGGACAGTGCCAACAAGTTTGAGGAGAACACCTACTACTTTGGCCAGACCGTGGAGACACTGCTGCTCCGCTTTGGCAAGGTAACCAGGCCCTCCCAGGCCTGGGTCGCAACCGGTCCCCCAATTTGGCCAGCATTCATGAGACTACTTTTTGTCAAGCATCCTTTGGGACCAGGCCTAGAACAGAAATCTTGATGGCCCTGGAGGGATGAGGTGGTGAGGTCAGGCTGACTTTGTCAGCCTGTCCTGGGGCCCACTTAGCTACTTGGAGGGGCACCCTTGCTGGGTGAGTTTTCTGCAGTGTTTTTCTGTGCACCTTTCAGGTAGAGAGGCTCCCTAGAATCGGGAGGGCAGCCCCACCTGGGGCCTGAATCTAGGGACCTGATTGGTGGGGCCCTTGCTGCTGAAGGTGACAGTAGCACAGCAAGCACTGGCTTCTGGTCTCAGCCAAGTTTCTGGGACCAGGTCTTGCCTTAACCTCCTCCCTGAATCTAGAGATCAAAGAGAAGGGAAAACAGAAGGTGGCTGGGAGCCGTTCTCCCATGACCTGAAGGGAAAGGCTTTATTGGCTCCACTTTCTCAAGGAACACAGGAAACTAAGACAGGCAGAGATGCAGCCCAGGGAGGGACCGTGTGGGGGACTGGTCTAGGTAGTGAGTCCCCACTCAGAGCCTCTGTGATCCCAGACAATCATGGAGGAGCAGCTGGTGCTGAAGCGGGTGGCCAACATCCTCATCAACCTCTATGGCATGACGGCTGTGCTGTCACGGGCCAGCCGCTCCATCCGCATCGGGCTACGCAACCACGACCATGAGGTGAGTCCAGCCTAGCCTCACACAGGGCCTGGCTGCTGGCATCTGTCTTGCTGCACTTTAATGAAGTTAATTGTTGAGGAGGGTGTGGGTGGGTGTGGGGGAGGGCTGGGCCAGTTGAGGGGGTATCCACAGGTCCTGCAGGGAGAGGCTGTGGGGGAGGCTGTGCAAGTTCACCATGCGGTGGCTGTGGGAGGGTCTGTGCTGTTCAGGAGATGGGGCCATTCCTTTTCTTCTTCCTGCCTGAGAGAAGAGGCGGGTGAGTGACAGGGGTTCCCAATCCCAGTGCCCTGACCCCTAGCAAGGGGCAGACCCTGCACATTGCCCACTCTGCTGGGGGGAGGCGGGTGCAGTGTCTGAGGACCCACTGTGTACCAGGATCTCTGCCTGCACTTCCCAGAGTGCCTGCAGATACCAGGATTGTGACATCTGCCTCTCAGAGGAAACAGGCTCAGAGATATTAAGTCACTTGCTGTTGGGGAAAGGCTGTTGGGTCAGGGCTGGAATTAGAACCTGAGACGGGGTGACTCCTGAGCCAGGCCTTTTCACCCCTGCCATGCTACCCAGTTTGGCTGATAGGCTGGGTTTTTGAAGCTCAGAGGTCAGATTCCAGGAATTTGGGCATATCTTTTCTGTCCTTGGTTCTGGCAGGTTCTCTTGGCCAACACCTTCTGCGTGGAAGCTTACTTCCAGAATATCTTCATCCTCTCTCAGCTGGACAAGTGTGAGTGGCATGTCTTGGGGGAGGGAAGGAAGGGCCCACTTCTAGGCCCCTATTGAGGGTGAGCTGTTTCTGGACCCTGTCAAGCTCCCAGAGCCTGCTGGCTACTCACAGACCTTTGCCTTGAGTGAGGGCCCGGGTAGGCCTGGGCTTAGCTGCAGCAGTGCCCGCCAGGCACTGTAGGTGCAAACCTGCCCCATTCACGAAGGTAGTTGTATTTATTTATATTTATTTATTTTGAGATGGAGTTTCGCTCTTGTTGCCCAAGCTGGAGTGTAATGGTGCAATCTCGGCTCCCTGCAAACTCCACCTCCTCAGTTCAAGCGATTCTTCTGCCCCAGCCTCCCAAGTAGCTGGGATTACAGGTGCACACCACCACGCCCAGCTAATTTTTTGTATTTTTAGTAGAAACAGAGTTTCAACATGTTAGCCAGACTGGTCTCGAACTCCTGACCTCAGATGATCTGCCTGCCTCAGCCTCCCAAAATGCTGGGATTACAGGCATGAACCACCGCGCCCTGCCTGCCAAGGCAGTTTTAGATTGAGCAAGTGCAGAGCCCTTTGTGCAGGACCCCTGGCATCTGCCCAGCATGCCTGGCTGTATTCTTTTTTTTTTTTTTGGAGACATAGTCTCACTTTGTCACCCAGGCTGGAATGCAGTGGCACGATCTTGGCTCACTGCAACCTCCACCTCCTGGGTTCAAGCAATACTTGTGCCTCAGCCTCCTGAGTAGTTGGGATTACAGGCATGCACCACCATGCCCAGCTAATATTTGTATTTTTAGTAGAAGCAGGGTTTCACCATGTTGGCCAGGCTGGTCTCCAACTCCTAACCTCAGGTGATCCGCCTACTTGGCTTCCCAAAGTGCTGGGATTACAGGCGTGAGCCACTGTGCCCGGCCCTGGCTGTATTCTCGAAGCTGTCTGGGGAAGGCTTACGAACGGAGGAGCGCCAGGTTGTACCTGATTCTGGATACAGCATTTTACCTGCCCCTTTACCCACTGCGACCCATCCAAAATGACCTTGCAGTGCCCTGCAGAGGTCTCAGGCCTTGGCCTAGAGAACAGAGGGCTTTGCTCGTGCTCCCTGGTCTGTCTGCAGTGCTCTTCCTCTTCTATAGCCACTTGACCACATCTGGGAATGCCCAGCTCAGTCTACCTCTGACCCTCACAGTCCTGTTGGCCTGAGGCTCTGGATCAGTGTCCCTGCAGAGCCCAGTCCTGTTGCCAAGTGACGGGGGTAGGCGCCAGCACTGTGGCACTCGCTGAGAGTGGCATATGATTTTTTGCAGGTCCTAGCCCTGGGGGTAGCCCAGACCACCCCCCCGCCCCCAGTGCTGACAGGTTATGTGCTGTGGAGGATGCTGAAATGGTTTCTCCTCCAGTGGGCTGGAATCACAGATGGGCTGTTTATGGAGCAAGTGCCGGCTCCACCCCACGAGATCTGGGGCTTAGAAATGAGCAGGATGAGTCCTTTGTAACTGAGAATGAAGCTGTGCCCTTCTCTCCCTACAGCCCTGAATCACTTGCTGGGGGTTTGGAGGACGGGGTCACCCTTAGGGCTGCTTCATGGTGGGTGGGCTGACTTTGTGGAAAAATGCCCCCACTTCAGCCATGTTTGTCTTATCACAATGCAGAAGGATCACCCACCATCTTTCCTTTTCCTTCCCAGATGCTCCAGAAAACCTAGATGAGCAGATTAAGAAAGTGTCCCAGCAGATCCTTGAGAAGCGAGCCTATATCTGTGCCCACCCTCTGGACAGGACATGCTGAGGCAGGGGAGAGTGTCCCCTGCTGCTGCCCGCCCCCACCCATGGCCCGTTGCTGGATGACTGTCACTCTTTTTTCAGAAGGTGTTACAACTTGGCATTATCACGGGTTGAGCCATTTGTTCCCTGTCTGCACCTGAAGGGTTGTCTCCTGGCCTGGGAGAGCCTCTTCCAGGTTTCGACCTGCAGGAGTGCTCTCTAACAGGACCATCACAGCTTCTGAACTGAGCCGGAGAGAGAGAATGGAATTGCTGACCTCTGGAACTGGCGGGTATTCTGGTCATTGAGGATACACCATAGTGGAAACTGGGGCTTGCGCTGCTGCCTCCAGGGCGTGAGGTGGGTGGGGACCTGTGTCAGGTGTGGATAGCCATTTCTGCTCAACCACACATTCTCTAAGAAACAGCTTGAAAGCTGTGTCTGGGTCATTCATTTAAACTAGAAGCAGAGGCACTTAAAACATGTACCAGGAACCATTTAACGAAGAATATAAAATGTCACAATCTGTGTACTCTTAGCCTTTGCTGTACTTGTCACACTGTTCCTCAGAACCAGCATTTAATGGGTGACAGCAGGACCCTGAGAACCACCCTTTGTTGATGGCCTCGGGTCCCCTTTGTCCTCACTCTGCAAGGAGGGCCCAGAACGCTAAGGAGCAGACACAGTGCAGTCCACAATGCCTTGGGGTTAGAGAATGTGTGGTTGAGCAGAAATGGCTATCCACACCTGACACAGGTCCCCACCCACCTCACGCCCTGGAGGCAGCAGCGCAAGCCCCAGTTTCCACTATGGTGTATCCTCAATGACCAGAATACCCGCCAGTTCCAGAGGTCAGCAATTCCATTCTCTCTCTCCGGCTCAGTTCAGAAGCTGTGATGGTCCTGTTAGAGAGCACTCCTGCAGGTCGAAACCTGGAAGAGGCTTAGTTTTTATCCTCCTCAGGAGATAGGGAGGCTGCCTCAGCTGAGGTACCCACCTAGGGACTTTAATTTCTTTACAAAACTGGCCTCTACTCTTGAGGAGAGGATGAATGGTATCTCCAGGCTGTCCCAGCAGGTCTTTGCATTTCTCCAGCCTCCCTTTTACTGGCGCTTGCAAGATACACTGGGTCCCAGCGTGCTCACTGTGGTGGACTTTAAGCTTTGGTATGGTCCTTGGGTGGTCTGGAGCTCTAAAATGCCTATGGTGGACATTCCCTTGAGCACAGAGAAAGCGGCCAGCTCTTTTTCCTCCAAGTATATTCCCAATTTACTGTGATGCTGGAAATAGGCAAGGAGGAGATTGGGAACTTGGAGAGCTGAGCTGGCTGAGCGGGGCTGGCCTGAGCATTGTGCCAGGGGTTTGGTAACTAGTTTTTAAAACGGGAAAGTTTCTAAATATTGTGACCATGTAAATAACCTCTCAGTGAAACCTAAAGTTCTGTTTTGTTAATGATAGCAAGGAAGCATTTTGCACAAAATGAAGCATGCATACCTCTGGACAAAAGGCTGCTTGGACTTTCTTTGCACAGGGGAAGTTTGGGGAGGGGCTGTCAGACCCACCCCACTTCCAGGCAGACCTCTGGAAGGGGGCTTCACTCTAGGCTGGTGGTGTGTAAGGCCTTGGTCAGCAGCAAATTCTCCATTCATCCATCTGGGTTGAAAAGGCCTAGCGACCAGTTCAAGCCTGTCCCTCTCATCTGTAGTTGCTAACTTTTCTTAAGCATGTTGTGGGAAGAGGAGACCCCAGCATGTGTTTCTTAAATGATTTCACCAGTGAAACCCCCAGGAGACTTTTGCTGGGAAGGCTGGCAGTGGAGCTCACTAGGAAGCATTCTTACCAAGGAAAAGCCTTGTGTTCTTAGGCTAGACAGCTCTCCTAGCTGGAGCCTCCTTGAGAGCCACAGCAGTAACTGTGGGCCTGAGACATGCCCACAGAGAGCAGGTCTCTTCAGGCAGCCTGGGAGATCTAGGGCCTACTGGGGAGGGAGGGAGCGAAGTCTAGGCAAATGGAGAAAGTGACATTTTGGCAAACTTGTTAGCACTTCCATGGAGCTGTGATCAGCTGTCCTTAAGAGTCGAGAAGGAAAGCAAGCCGTCATTTTCACCTGACCTAGTTTTCTGGGAGAGGTTTCTCTGGCAGACCTTGTTGTTAGATAGGTTCATGTCTCGTTCTCCCTGAACAAAGGTTCTGGCTCTGTTAACTGACAAGTTTGGATTCTATGTTAACCTCTAGATGATCCTGAGAGCAATTTTCATAAGCAGGGATAAAGAGGAAGAGGACTTGGAGGGACTGGTGTAGGAAGACCTACGTTTCCTGTCTCCGCCTTTCCCCCACAGGAAGAACTGTCAGTATCTTTGCAGCTGGAAGGTCCCAGTAAAGCCCAGAGCCTCTGCCCTCAGCTCTTGGCTGGACACCTAGAGATCAGTCATGGGTAATAGTGTTGAAGCTCAGGAAGCCTTTAGACCTGTCTTCCAACTTTATAGCCAAGAAACCAGGCCCAGGGCATGAAGGGATTTGCCTGAAGTCACACAAATGCCACACTTAGGACTAGAATCCTGGTCTGAGTTCCAGCCCAACATTCAATCTCTTCTATCAGACCCGTTCTGCATCTTGATTTTTTTAGCATAGAAAGTTTGATTGATAGCGTAAACAAAATGGATACCACTGAAGATGCAGAGTGGCACAGAGCTCCTGCCTGCCCACGGCATCAGGAGGCCCAGCTTGGCAAAGCCTTGCCTGTTACCTGTTACAGGAGTTGGTGCAGGCGAAGGGGGCAGCTTGAGGAAAGGTGGTGGCTTCTTGTACAGATCAAAGTCCACGTGGTGCCTGTCCCAGCTCCACCGGTCTCGATCCAACACAGGCTCCAGTACATTAGCAAACAGGGAGTTTTCCTTCCACTCCTAAATTGGGGGAGTAAGTAAATCAGGAGAAAGGTCCCTGTGGACACCCCACCTGAGACCCTGCTCTTCCCTGTGGACCTCATTCAGCTCTTTGATGGGTGGCAGCTTGAGATCCTGAAAGCTGCCTTCAGTGTCGCTCTGAAGACCTGTCACTTGGAATCCCCTGGCTGTGAGCCAGGCTTGGCGGGATTTCTTCTGGGCTTTCTTCTCCTCTTCCTTCAAGTCCAGGGGCTCCACCATGGCTGAGAGGTAATCCTGTGAGTACGTGAATCTCTTTCTTGGCTCCTAGAAATGGGGGCAGACAGGTTGGGGTAGAAGGGCTGATAGCAATCTTGGATTTCTTGTAGGAATCAGAAACAGCTGGGGGCATAATCATAGTTCCTGATGACGTAAATAGTGCATTGAGAGGAAATGACTGTGCAGCAGCCCTGTAAGGGTCATATTATTGTCCCCTTTGATGGGAGAAGCCGTTTCCTGAAGTTAATGTGTGCTGGAAACCTAACCCATGGCTTTCCCTTCTGTTGGTAGCTGCCTTCATAAGCAGCAATCATAAAGTGTACCCCAGAGGTAAGGATGCTACAGTTGTTCTCCTTCATGTACATCTGAGCTTCCATTGAGGATCTCGGGCTCACCCTCAGTCTAGAGGATTCTCATTTAGTGTGGAATAGAACACTTCTCAACATCTGAGCCTTGTCTACTTCCCCTAGCATGATTGGCTTTCATCTGTACACCTGAGATCCCCCGCTGACCTCCAGGCAGGTGTGGTCAGAGTAAAGAATTCACGGGATTTGCCAGCTGCCATCATCCTGTCTGGGTCTCTCACCTTGGCCATCTCTTGATACAGCTGCTTCTTGGCAAGCTCTGTAGAATTCATGGTCTGGATACTATAGTTGTAGACGGCCTTGTTGGCAGGGGCTGAAATTTTAATCACCTTCGCCACGGACTTTGGAGGCTTCTTGCTGACCTGGTAGGCTTCTGTGATGTTTTTCTGAAGAAAGAGACACCAGTCACTACCCACACCAGGTCATCCTCACCCCCAACTGCCAGCTCATAGGCAGTGAGATGATCTCTGGGACATAGCTGTGGTGCAGGTATTGATTGATTCTTCAATACTGGTGCTGTTATTTCATTGTAGAACCAGGGCAAAGGGCCACTAGTCCAACCTCTCACTATCCAAAATGGAATTTAAGAGGACCAAAAAATTGAGACCCTTAAGATCACTGTAACTGGAACACACATCATGTGACCACTCATCTCCCAACCAGCTTGTGATAAAGACAGAATTTCTGTCTCACATGGTCAGAAGTAGGAGAGTGTGGATGGGATATTACAACCTAAAGCAGCAAGGACTGCCGTCCTTGACCGTGGTTAACTGTCAAGTGTGCGTAAGGAGCATGACCCTCATTCTCTCCAGCAGGCCCAGTATGGAAATGGGAAATCTTCCCTGAACAGAGGGAAATATGATGGTCTGTTGGCTTTCTTTGTGAATGAAAATAGAAATGTGGAAGGAGATAAAAGAACACAGAAGGCTGGAGGGAAAGGTGGCTGGGACCCAAAACAAGGGAGAACTGGGAAAAGTTACCACTCTAAATTGTTGGGCACTGTGCAGTGTTTCGTATGCATATTTCACAGTAACCTTCAGCAAAATACCATCTTTTACCTTTAAAAATCTTTTTTTTTTTTTTTGAGACAGAGTCTCGCTCTGTCGCCCAGGCTGGAGTGCAGTGGCCAGATCTCAGCTCACTGTAAGCTCCGCCTCCCGGGTTCACGCCATTCTCCTGCCTCAGCCTCCCGAGTAGCTGGGACTACAGGCGCCCGCCACCTCGCCCGGCTAGTTTTTTGTATTTTTTTAGTAGAGACGGGGTTTCACCGTGTTAGCCAGGATGGTCTCGATCTCCTGACCTCGTGATCCACCCGTCTCGGCCTCCCAAAGTGCTGGGATTACAGGCTTGAGCCACTGCGCCCGGCCGGCTAAAAATCTTTTTAGCACAAGATGGTGACCTTAGCTCAAATACAGTGGCTTGACTTTTGAATCATTGAGGAATTTCTGCACAAGAATGCAGAATAATCAGGGGAGGACAAAATCTGCGATTCACACACATGAAAGAACAGACTGTCCAGGCAATAGGGATGCAAGGCAAAGACAGGTCTAGGTCCTCAGACTTTGGAGCACCTGCGAGAAGATTATGCTAGGGATGCCACGTAAAGCAAGGATCCTGTCATGGCCCACACGGAACTTCAATCAATATTTCTTGATGTGTCGAGTCTTTTTAGTTGTCCTTAGGTGGGGAGTTGATCTGAGTTTCTCAGTCTGCCATTCCTAGAAGTCCCTGATCCTTCCAAATCCTAGAATTGGTGAATTACAACCTAGGGGGACAGATTCTGCTTTCCGTGTTACTCCTTTCTTAAAATTTGAAGTTGAAATTCTGAACTAATGCTTGTTAGAGGGAAAGCAAACAGTGTTCCGTAGTTCTTCTGGGTGCCTGAGATTCTCTGCCAAGGGGTGACACCTGCAGGATAATTTGGACTCAGAGCAAAAGTCGATGCTAGAGAAGTACGTAACAGTATTAAAAAAGGCCACAGACTGAACAACTGAAGCTAAATTATTGGAAAAGATGAGCTAAGAATTTAACATAAGAAATTATTTTAAAATAAGAGTGAAGATAGCAATATGAAGCAGAAGTAAGACTAAAAGAAAAAGTATTGAGTATGAAAATAGTTGAAATAGAAGACAAGAGAAAGATATATTGCAGAAGTGATACTGTTGTAGAACGAATGAATGAACTGGAAGATCCACTTGAGATATGCTGTCAGAAAGCAGTCCTGTATAAAAAGATAAAATTAGAAACTGAGCATAGAGGATGGAAATAACATCCCAATAACAGAAGAAGGAGGGGAAAAGTGAGAACAAGAAAATTTGAAGAAATAATGAATGTCAGAAAAGACAAAACTTCCAAGCCTGAGTACACTGTTAATAGTGGGATTTAAGCAAACAAATACAAAGATAAACTCTCAAAGCTTCTAGAGGAAAAGAGCAGGCCACCTGTAAAGAAAAAAGTATCACTTGTGATCAGATCCACAACAGCAACAAGGTAAATTAACTTCAACCTAGAATTTCATATCCAGGCAACCTCATTGTGAGGGCATATGCTTAGGTTTACAAGGCCTTAGGTTTTATACAAAACCCTCCTTTAAAAACTCTTGGGGCCGGGTGTGATGGCTTACGCCTGTAATCCCAGTACTTTGGGAGGCTGAGGCAGGCAGATATCTGAGGTCAGGAGTTCGAGACCAGCTTGGCCAACATAGTGAAACCCTTTCCATACTAAAAAATACAAAAATTAGCTGGGCATGGTGGCACATGCCTGTAGTCCCAGCCACTTGAGGCAAGAGAATTGCTTGAACCCAGGAGGTGGAGGTTGCATTAAGCTGAGATCATGCCGCTCTACTCTAGCCTGGGTGACAGAGCGAGACTCCATCTCAGAAAAACAAACAAAACTCATGGGAAAAAATTCAAAATGGAGGAGGAACATGCAGGAGGATTCAAGGTTAGCAAGTAATGTCCAGTATCCTAGTAAAGTTGTCTTAAAAGGACTAGGAAAAAGTAAAATTTCAGAGCCAGAAACTGAAATTCTAGAGACTATAAAAGGGATGGTGTTGTATGGGTAGGAGATGAGATAAGAGGGATGAGAATGTACTATTTGTCTTACAAAGGGAATATAGTTTTATGAGTTTAACAATTGAGTTTAACAGTTCAGTAGGAATGCCTAACCATATGGTCTTCAGGATAACCACCTTAAAAACAAAGATAGAATGTATAACAAGTCCACAGAAGAAAACTTGATCTACCCAAAGAACACAGGAATGGAGGGTTTAAAAGTAGATTAGGTGGCAAAAATGCCTCATCTAACAGTAATTAGTGTTAAGGTTGCCAATTAAAGAATCTCAGATTGGATTTTTTTTTTTTTTTTTTTTGAGACAGAGTTTCGCTCTTGTTGCCCAGGCTGGAGTGGAATGGCGCGATCTTGGCTCACTCTAACCTCCGTCTTCCAAGATGAAGTGATTATCCTGCCTCGGCCTCCTAAGTAGCTGGGATTACAGGCGTGTGCCACCACGCCTGGCTAATTTCGTATTTTTAGTAGAGATGGGATTTCACCATGTTCAGGCCGATCTTGAACGCCTGACCTCAAGAGATCCACCCACTTCAGCCTCCCAAAGTGCTGGGATTACAGGTGTGAGCCACCACACCCAGCCTGGATTTTTTTTAAAGCTAACAATATGCTATCTACAAAACTTTCAACACAAAGATACAGGTTTGACAGCTAAAGGGAGACAGCATATACACTAGGCAAAAAGGCATCAGAAAACAAAGACAAAAAAGCTGTGTGGCATTCTTAATATCTGCTGAAACAATTCAAGTTAATCTATCAAAAGGGGCAAAAGGATATTGTATATTGAGGACAACAAAAAGGTATAACTTGTAAATATATATGCACCTAGCAATATAGTCTCAAAATATATTAAGAAACAACTGACAGGATTACAAGAAGAAACAGACATCTATCATCACTGGAGAGCAACCAAGGCAACCAGGATTTGAGAGGCCAAGAATTTGGAGAAAAGGGAAATAATGGTGGTTCCATTTTCTTTTTGCAGTTTTTTCTCAAGGGATTTACTGACTACTAAGTTGCACATGGATAAGGCAGAAATAAGAATGTCAGCAGAAAAAGAAGCTAAGAAGGTATTTTAGAAAATGTTGCATTGCTAGGGAAACAAAATTGGATTTCAAAATTGGAAATTGTGCCAAGGAGGAAAGGCCCTGGTACCTCTAGGCCTCCAGTTTAGAATTCAGAAAATCTGTGCTTTAGGAGTAAGGGCAAGCCTGACTCTGATTAAGGAGATTTATCTGCCCTCTGTCTCCTGCTATATCATCTGTGGAATAAGACATCAAGAGTCTCTACAGTTTTCAATACACTCTTTACCATTTAACAAAAAATAACAGACATGCCAGGAAACAGGATGAAAAGATGGAAACCAAGAAAAAAGAGAGACAATAGAAACAGACCCGAGGTAATCCAGATATTGGAAGTATCAGACAAGAACATTAAACTAGTCTGGACATGGTGGCTCATGCTTGTAATTGCAGCACTTTGGGAGGCCGAGATGGGTGAATCACCTGAGGTGAGGAGTTAGAGACCAGCCTAACCAACATGGTGAGACCCTGTTTGTACTAAATATACAGAAATTAGCTGGGCGTGGCAGTAGGTAGTCCCAGCTACTCGGAAGGCTGAGGCAGGGAGAATTGCTTGAACCCAGGAGGCGGAGGTTGCAGTGAGCCAACTGCACTCTAGCCTGGGCGACAGAGCGAGACTCTATCTCAAAAAAAAAAAAAAATTATTATTATTATGATTAATCAAAATAAATGAAAATGAGAATTTCACCAGACACCTGGAACCTATAGGAAAGGTAAATGGAAATCATAGAATTAAAGAAATCATCATTAAAGTTAAGATCCAGTGGATGGGTTTAATTGCAGCTTGGACACAGTGTTGGGGAAAAGCTGAATGTTGGGGAAAAAGGCTGAGACAGGGCTTGCTTGCATGTCTGACATAATGTAAAAGAGTCTTGGAACATGTCTGGGATCGAGGGTCTAAAACCCCTTGTGGCCTTTGGATCACCAAGCTCTGTGCCAAAGGGTGGAAGGCTGCCCTGCTGCGCCACAATCAACCCAGGGCACAAGCCACAAGGGCGTGGCTTGGATGGAATCCAGGGCTCAGGTCATAAAACCCCTCGTGGCCTCTGGGATGTGTCTAGACTTGCTGGCTTCTTGCTTCTAGCACTCAGCCTCATAGGTTGATTGTATCTTAAACTAGAAGAACATGTTTCCCATTATCTTAAGTAGCAGAACATGTTCCATATGCTTCAGAGGAAATGCTAAACCATCACTGCTATAGATCATGCACTTGATACACTGCTTTCTTTCAACCCCCACATCCTCACCACCTGCTTCTTTGATCACCAGTAAGTAGTGTAGGCTTCCAGCGCTCAGGGCCTTCACAGCCTCCATACTAGTGTTGGCCCCTGGTCCCATTTTATGTACTCTGGTCTCATTCCTTTGACTTGCCGGACTTCCTAGCCCCCATCGCCTGGTGTTGGGTCTGATCACCCCAACATTCCTGGCGCCCAATGTGAGGTGATGAAGACCCCGGCGAAGGAATGCTAGATGTGTGAAAGCGGAGGATGCATCATCAGAGGACACCTAAGGACGACTGAAAGAAGCTCAGGAAAGCTGAGGGCTCAGAAGAACCAGGGTAACAATGGGACAAAGTGAAAGCAAACATTCTGCTTATTTGAATTTCTTAAGGCATTTATTACGAAGAGGAGGAGTGAAAGTACTCAGAATTTGTTATCACTCTTTAGTACAGTAGAACAGTTTTGCCCATGGTTTCTAGAACAAGGGACCATGGAGTTGGATGAATGGGAGAGAATTGGCAGAGATTTTAAAAAGGGATATAAAGATGGAGCAAAAATTCCAGTTTCTGTTTGGTCAATGTGGGCGCTAATAAAGGCAGCTCTTGAGCCATTTCAAACAGATAAAGCAGATTCAGATGAGGAAGAGGAGGATGAGTGTGAAAAACTAACTTCAGATTCTGAATGCGAGGAGCAAAAAACCAGAAGAGGTTTATGAAAAGAAGGAGAAACTGAAAAAGGTATATTTTACTAGCTCGTCAGCTCTGCCTGCTGAATTAAGTGAATGGTCACCTCCTCCCTCTCCCCTTAATGAAAATGAATTAGCTGAAAAACTTACTGCTCCTGTAGTTACAACATTAAAACATGGAGCAATTGATGGTGCTATACAAAATTCTATTCAAAAAGCTAGAGCTGAGGGAGACCTTGAAACATGGCAATTTCCGGTTACTATAACCCAGGAAGGAGGACAGAATATAGCCAATTGGACCACTTTTCCTTATAAGTTATTAAATTTAAGGAAGCCATTAGTCAATATGGGCCAAATTCTCCTTTTGTGCAAACTTTATTTAAAAATGTGGCTCTTGATAATAGGTTAATACCGTATGATTGGGATACTTTAACAAAATCTGTTCTCACTCTATCTCAGTATTTACAGTTTAAAACTTGGTGGGCTGATGAAGCTCAGACTCAGGCAAGGGAAAACACAAGTGAAGCCACCTGTGCCTGTTTCCTTTGAACAGTTAATGGGAATTGGCCCTAATTGGGGTCGATTAGAAAATCAATCAGTACTGGAGGATGTCGCCATTGTTCAGTTGCACACTCTGTGCTTACGGGCATGGGAGAGGATAAATGTTACAGGGAAAAATATCCTTCTTTTAGTTCTGTCTGACAGGGACCTAAAGAACCATATATTGATTTTATTGCTCGGCTCCAAGAGGCTGTGTATAAAACCATAACCGATGAACAGCTCAGGATGTTGCAATACAGCTTCTTACATACAATAATGCTAATGCAGTGTCAGACTGCTATTAGACCCCTGACAGGGAAGCCTCATTTAGCTGAATATATTAAGGCTTCTGATGGCATTGGAGGTAACTTACATAAGGCTACTCTTTTAGCTCAGGCTATGGCTGGATTGAAAGCAGGAAAGAATATGCCCCGTTTCTCAGGCTCTTATTTCAATTGTGGGCAATTTGGACACACACAAAAAAGGAATGTAGAAAAGGAAATCAAAAGGCAAAAACTACCATCAATCAACAGAAAAGTCCCAGTGTATGCCCCCAGTGTGAGAAAGGCAATCACTGGACAAATCAGTGTCATTCTAAATTTAGCAAAGAGGGACAACCTCTTTCAGGAAACGGGAAGAGGGGCCCGCCTCAGGTCCCTCAACAAACCGAGGCATATCCAGCACAGCCAGTGCCCTTCCAAACACACAACAATTGTCCCCTGCCACAGTAGGCAGTGCTGCTATAAACCTCTGCAGCACAATTCCCATCTCCTTACTTCCTGCGGAGCCACCAAAGAAGGTCCCCACAGGCATTAGGGGACCCTTACCCTCAGGAACAGTCGGTCTATTACTTGGTCTAGTTTAAGAGGTGTCACTGTGCATACGGGAATAATTGACTCTGATTATACCAGAGAAATTCAATTAGTTGGCTGGGCATGGTGGCTCACGCCTGTAATCCCAGCACTTTGGGAGGCCGAGGTGGGCGGATCACGAGGTACAGAGATCGAGACCATCCTGGCTAACACGGTGAAACCCCGCCTCTACTAAAAATACAAAAAAATTATTCAAGGTCAGGAGATCAAGACCAACCTGGCTAACACAATGAAACCCCGTCTCTACTAAAAAATACAAAAAACTAGCCGGGCGAGGTGGTGGGCACCTGTAGTCCCAGCTACTTGGGAGGGTGAGGCAGGAGAATGGCGTGAATCCGGGAGGCAGAGCTTGCAGTGAGCTGAGATCTGGCCACTGCACTCCAGCCTGCGTGACAGAGCAAGACTCCGTCTCAAAAAAAAAAAAATTATTCAGACGTGGTGGTGGGTACCTGTAGTCCCAGGTCTTAGGGAGGCTGAGGCAGAAGACTGGTGTGAACCCAGGAGGCAGAGCTTGCAGTGAGCTGAGATCACGCCACTGCACTCCAGCCTGGGCAACAGAGCAAGGCTTCGTCTCAAAAAAAAAAAAAAAAAAGAAATTCAATTAGTTATTAGTTCTTCAACTCCATGGTCCGCCTCCCGAGGAGAAAGAATTGCTTAGTTATTGTTGTTACCTTACACAAAACTAGGAAGCAGCACAATGAAAAGAACAGGCTTTGGTAGTACTAATCAAGCAGGAAAGGCTGTATATTGGGTTAATCAAGTGTCTGACAGAAGACCTATTTGTATAGTAACTATTCAGGAAAAGGATTTTGGAAGGACTAGTAGATATTGGAGCTGATGTCTCTATTACAGCTTTAAATCAATGGCCCCAACATTGGCCCAAACAAAAGACTTCCATGGGTATTGTTGGCATAGGGACTCCTTCAGAAGTTTTTCGAAGTTCCTTGATTTTACCATGTCAAGGGCCGGATGGCCAGGAAGGAACAATTCAACCTATTATTACACCTATTCCTGTCAATTTATGGGGTAGAGACTTATTGCAACAATGGGGTGCCTACCAAACATCTGAAGATCTGTCATGAGCCACAGCATCTAGTGCACCCACCTGTACAGTGCAAATTGAAGGTTTAAGGATTGCTTTTTTGCTATACTGTTGCACAAGAAGGATAAGCCTCGATTTGCTTTCTCTGTGCCTTCTGTTAGAAGGGGCCTGTTTCTTATTATCAGTGGAAAGTTTTACCCCATGGTAATTAACCAAAGAGGCAGAAGCTGAGTTACAGCTTGTAGAACAAATGCTTCAGCAATGGTATGCCTCCCAGCTACAGCAACAAAAGTTTTTGCTTCTGTTTTGCTAGATTTACTAACGTGGGGTTGAGGGTATGCTAGTGTTTTTGCAGGACATGAACAAACCGTATGGGTGCCCTCGAGATGTGTATGACCATGGAATGGGAGACTGGAGGGACCCATGGATCCCAACCATGGACTGGGTTCCCCCAGTACAAGCCATGGGCCAGTTGAATCTGAATGCGAAGATGGAACAAGGACCGACTGGAATCACACTGACATCAACCCCCGTAACATGGGGACAGATCAAGAAAACCACACAGGAAGCTGAGAAACTGCTGGAGCACCAGGGTTTCACCTTTTGCTGGAACTCAGAGGTACAATAGATGCTTAACGGACCAATGCTTTCTGACTGAGCTCCTCTCTACCCTGAATACAAGAGACCCTAATAGGCAGGAATATCATCGTCCCTATTCAGCATGAAGAAGTTGCAGAAGACGGACCTTCATCCTTCTGCAACCCTTAGGATTAAGGGTCCTCTTGTAAAAGGGAAAGGAGAAATATGTAAGAAGCATTCAAACCAGAGTGACTGCATTTTGAATAAGGGCTAAGAAAACTGAAGCTGAATCACTAACCGGCAATTAAGGGCGGCACAGCCTGCAACTGCCTTGCTCAATTAATTTAAAAACAAAAAGAGGACCTTTTGGATTCAAAGTTGTGTTCAGCCACCTTTTATGCTAGCAATAGGGAATGCTACTCTTAAACGCATTCTGGAGGGCAAAGATGAAAATCTCACCCTTGATACTGTAAAACTAAAAGAGTAGCTTTTTGAAGCCTGTCAGACTCACTTAGCCCTGCTCCCTGGAACTGATATTTTGAACAAGACAGCCAATGGGTTGTCCACAATCCTCTTAAATGGATGAAGGCCATTGAAAGCTCTACAGTTGCAGATTTTGTTCTAATAATTATGTGTTTGTGCTGTCTCCTTTTAGTCTGCAGATGCAGAAGCCACCTCTGGAGAGAAAGCTGCCGTCGAGAACAAGCAATGATAGCTGTGGCGGTTTTACAAAAAAGAAAAGAGGGCATGTTGGGGAAAAGCTGAGTGTTGGGAAAAAGGCTGAGGCTGGACTTGCATGTCTGATATATTGTAAAAGAGTCTTGGAACATGTCTGGGGTCCAGGGTCTAAAACCCCTCATGGCCTTTGGAACACCAAGCTCTGTGCCAAAGGGTGGAAGGCAGCCCTGCCGCACCATAATCTGAGCCCAGGGCATAAAACTCCTCATGGCGCCAGGCGTGGTGGCTCACGCCTGTTATCCCAGCACTTTGGGAGGCTGAGGAGGGCGGATCACAAGGTCAGGAGATCGAGACCATCCTGGCGAACACAGTGAAACCCCATCTCTACTAAAAATACAAAAAAATTAGCTGGGTGTGGTGGCAGGTGCCTGTAGTCCCAGCTTCTAGGGAGGCTGAGGCAGGAGAATGGTGTGAACCCGGGAGGCAGCGGAGCTTGCAGTGAGCTGAGATCGCACCACTGCACTCCAGCCTGGGCAACAGAGCAAGACTCCGTCTCAAAAAAAAACAAAAAACAAAAAAAAAACCCCAAAACTCCTCGTGGCTTGGATGGAATCCAGGGCTCAGGGCGTAAAACCCCTCGTGGCCTCTGGAATGTGTCTAGACTTGCTGGCTCCTTGCTTCTAGCACTCCCAGGCTCATAGATCGATTGTATCTTTTTTTTTTTTTGAGACGGAGTTTTGCTCTTGTTGCCCAGGCTGGAGTGCAATAGCGTGATCTCGGCTCACCACAACCTCCGCCCCCTGGGTTCAAGTGATTCTCCTGCCTCAGCCTCCCAAGTAGCTGGGATTACAGTCATGCACCACCATGCCCGGCTCATTTTGTAATTTTTTTAGCAGAGACACGGTTTCTCCATGTCAGGCTAGTCGCGAACTCCTGACCTCAGGTGATCCACCAGCCTCGGCCTCCCAAAGTGCTGGGATTACAAGTGTGAGCCACTGCGCCCAACTGATTGTATCTTAAACTAGAAGAACATGTTTACTATTATCTCAAGTAGCAGAACATTTTCCATTTGCTTCAAAGAAAATGCTAAAGTGTCATAGCTGTAGATCATGCGCTGATACACTGCTTTCTTTCAACCCCCACATCCTCACCACCTGCTTCTTTGATCACCAATAAATAATGTGGGCTTCCAGAACTCGGGGCCTTCACAGCCTCCATATTAGCGTTGGCCCCCTGGCCCCACTTTATGCACTCTTATCTCATTCCTTTATGAGAATGACAACTCTGCTGGACTTTGTGGCCCCCACGGCCTGGTGTTGGGTCTGATAACCCCAACACACAGCAGGGGATACGATTAGTGATGTAGCAAAACAGCAGTCTCCAACCTTTTTGGCACCAGGGATTGGTTTCGTGGAAGACAATTTTTCCATGGCCAGTGGGAGAAGGTTGTATGGGCATGGTTTGGGGATGAAACTGTTCCACCTCAGCTCATCAGGCATTGGTTAGAGTCTCATAAGGAACATGCAACCTAGATCCCTTGCATGTTCAATTCACAATAGCATTCACACTCCTATGAGAATCTAATGTCGCCACTGATGTGACAGGAGGCGGAGCTCAGGTGGTAATGCTCACTTGCCCACTGCTCACCTTCTGTTGTGCCACCCAGTTTCTAACAGGCCTCAAACTGCTACTGGTCCATAGCCTGGGTGTTGGGGACCCCTGCATCAGAAGATATATTGGTTGAAAATAATCAGATTGAAGGACAAAAAGGAGAAAAAAAGACTGTAAAATAAAAAGTGTGAGATGTATAAATAATATCAGATGCAGATCATGGTGAAAATATCTAACATTGGAGTCCCAGGAGGAGAGGGAGAGAAGATGAATATAAGTAATATCTGAAGAGAAATACTGTCTTAGAACTTTTAAAACTTAAGCTACAGATTTAACAAGTTCTAGAAACCCATGGCAGGTTAAATACAAAGAAAAACATGCCTATGAGCATCACAATAAAACTGCCGAAAACCAAAGAAAAGAAAAAAAATTTAAGCAGCCAGAGACAGCCAAATTATCTTCAAAAGAACAAGACTGGTTGGCAGCTGATCAACAGAAACAATGGAAGTCAGAGGACAAGGGAATGATTTCTTTAAAGTGTTAATAACTGCCAAGCTAGAATTCTAAACCCAGGAAAAATACCCAAAAAATCTAACCACAGAAAAATTAATTGGTATTCACAAATATTTCTCAACACTGAAACAATGAAAAGACAAGTCACAGACTGGGAAAAGAGACACATCTAACAACTCATACTTGAATAACAGTAAAACACTGTCAATCAGAAAAATACAACTAGATTTATTTTAAATGGAGAAAATATATACATTTGAACAAGCACTTTATAAAAGGAGATATCCAAATAGCCAATCATATGTGAAAAGGTGCTCAACATTATTCAGAGAGAGAGATATTAAAGCCTGAATGTGGCTGGGCATGGTGGCTCATGCCTGTAATCCCAGCACTTTGGGAGGCTGAGGCAGGTGAATCACCTGAGGTCAGGAGTTCAAGACCAGCCTGGCCAATATGGTGAAACCCTGTCTCTACTAAAAGTACAAAAATTAGCCAGGCATGGTGGCACACACCTGTAGTCCCAGCCACTCAGGAGGCTGAGGCAGGGAGAATTGCTTAAACCTGGGAGGCGGAGGTTGCAGTGAGCTGAGATCACACCACTGCACTCCAGCCTGGGTGACAGGGCAAGATGCTCTCTCAAAAACAACAAGAAACCTGAATGTAATACCAGTACACCTCACCTGAGCAGCGAACATAAAACCAAATCTAGACCAAATCTAGCCACACATGCATGATGATTATACATGAAGAAGTGAGATTTTTCCCAGGAATCCAAGGCTGGTTTAATATGCAAATATGAAATAATGTAGTATACCATATGAATAATGAACAAAAACCACATGATCACAATATTTGCATTCAACAAAAGCATTTTTTTTTGTTAAATGCATCTATTTTCACAAAATTTTCACAATTTAATTTAAAAAATGCATATATTGTAAAAACATGTATATATAATGTGGAAAAAGCATTTAACAAATATCCAACACCTATTCATACTGAACTCTCAACAAACTAAGATTAGAAGGGAACTTCCTTGACCTGATAAAGGGCATCTCTCAAAAATCTGCAGTTAATGTCCAACTTAATGGTAAAAGCCTGAATACTTTAACCCCAAGATCACAAGCAAGACAAGCATGCCTGCTCTCACCACTCCTCTTCAACACTGCACTTTATACCGGACATTCTAGACAATGCAAAGGGAGAAACAGAGGGAAAGACAAAGAGAAGGAAGAAAAGAGTAAGGAAAGCAAGTGTTACAGACTGAATGTCTTCACACTCAAATTCCTCTATTGAAGCTTTAACCTCCAGCCTGGCTCTATTTGGAGTAGGGAAGTAATTAAGGTTAAATGAGGTCATAAGGTTGGGCCCAGATCTGATAGGATTAGTGTCTTTGTAAGAAGAGACATTAGAGGATGGGCGAGGTGGCTCACACCTGTAATTCCAGCACTTTGGTAAGCCAAGGCGGGCAGATCACAAGGTCAGGAGATCGAGACCAGCATGGCCAACATGGCAAAACCCTGTCTCTACTAAAAATACAAAAATTAGCTGGGTGAGGTGGTGTGTGCTTGTCATCCCAGCTACTCGGGAGGCTGAGGCAGGAGAATGGCTTGAACCCGGGAGGCGGAGATTGCAGTGAGCCAAGATTGCGCCATTGCACCCCAGCTTGGCAACAAAGCGAGACTCTGTCTAAAAAAAAAAAAAAAAAAAAAAAAAGAGAGAGAGACATTAGAGATCTCTCCTTTCTCTCCACACACAACAAAGAGATTATATGAGTACACAGCAAGATGGTGGCCACCTAACCTACAAGCCAAGAGAAAAGGCCTCAGAATTAAACCGACCTTGCCGGACTCTTAGTTTTAGACGTTCCAGCCTCCAGAATAGTGAGGAAATAATTTTCTGTTGTTTGAACCTCCGAGCTTATGACAGCCCAGGCAGAAGGAAAGGAAGGAAGGAAGGAAGAGTATCCAGATTGGAAAGGAAAATGACCTTTCTTCACAGATGATGTGATCCAGTTCAAAAGGTTGTAGGACACCAGATCAATGTACAAAAAATTAATTCTATTTCTATATTATGGAAACAATACAAAAAGTAATTACATTCATAGCACCATTAATTTCACAAAAGAAGTGCAAGAGTTACACATTGAGAACTACAGAAATTGCTGAGGAAAACGACATAAATAACAGCAGAGACATTACATGTTCATAAATTGGCAACCCCAAAATTGTTAAGTTGGCAGTTTTTCCCAAATCAATCTGTAGATTCAATAAAATCCCCACCAGGCATGGTGGTTCACACCTGTAATCCCAGTACTTTGGGAGGCTGAGACGGGCGGATCACAAGGTCAGGAGATCAACACCATCCTGGCTAACACGGTGAAACCCCGTCTCTACCAAAAAAAAAAAAAATTAGCCAGGTGTGGTGGCGGGTGCATGTAGTCCCAGCTACTTGGGAGGCTGAGGCAGGAGAATGGCATGAACCCGGGAGGCTGAGTTTGCAGTGAGCCAAGATCACGCCACTGCACTCCAGCCTGGGCGACAGAGCGAGACTCCATCTCAAAATAAATAAATAAAATCCCGATGAAATTCCTATAGAATTTTTTACAGAAATTGGCAAGCTGATCTTAAAATATATGTGGAAATGCAAAGGACCCAAAGTAGTCAAAGCAATTTTGAAAAAGAACAAAGTTAAAGGACTTAAAAAATCCAACTAACTAACTATAATTAAAGTCATCAAGACAATGTGTTGCTGGTATATGGAGAGGCATATAAGTTAATGGGACATAGTTTAGAACTCAGATATAAACTCTTACATTTATGATCAATTCTTGACAAAGGTGCTAAGTCAATTCAATGGGGGAATAGCTAGTCTTTGCAAGAAATGATGTGAGGACAACTGGATATCCATATGCAAAAAGATTAATTTAGACCCTTACCATGGACCTCAAAAAAAATGGTTCACAGATCTAAATGTGCGAGTTAAGAGTTAAGTGTAAGAGAAAGGATATGAAATGATCTTTGTAACTTTAAGCAGAGTCCTTAGCTATAACACCAAAAGCATGATTGCTAAAAGAAAAAACATAAATTGGAATTTATCAAAATTAAGAGCTTTTATACTTCAAAAGCTTTTTCTTACACCATTAAGAAAAAAAGACAAGCCACAAATATGGAGAAAATATTTGCAAATCATATTTCCCATTAAGTACTTGTATCCAGAATATATAACAACTCAACAATAGAAAGACAACTTGATTTTAAAATGGATAAATGATACAAACAGAGGGCCAGGCACGGTGGCTCATAATTGTAATCCCAGCACTTCAGGAAGCCAAGGTGGAAGGATTGCCTGAGCCCAAAGGGTTCAAGATCAGTCTGGGTAACATAGTGAGACCCTGTCTCAATTTGAAAAAAGAGATTAATTCAAAAAGATACAAATATAGATTACACCAAAGAAGCTTTATTAATTCCTAATAAGCACACTAAAAGATACCTAACATCGTCAGTCATTATAAAATGCAAATTAAAATCATGAGATACATACTAGAATGGCTATAATCAAAAGGACTGATAAAAAGTGTATGAATGTGGAGAAACTAGAACCCTCATGCATTGCTGGTAGGGATGTTAAGATTGTGCAACTACACTGTAAAAACTGCTTTTCTTACAATGTAATTTCTTAAAATCATAAATATAAACCTACCTATATGACAGCAATTCCACTCCTAGGTTCAACCCAAGAGAAATGAAAACATATTTTCACATAATGATTTGTATGCAAATGTTCATAGGAGCAAATTTATAATAGCCCCAAGCAAGAAATAATAGTAATTCCAAAAAGTGGTGAATGGATAAATATGGTACATCAATTCAATGGAATAATATTCAGCAATAAAAAAGGAACATACTGCTGATATATTCAGGAACATGGATGACCCTCAGAAACTTTATGCTCAGTAAAAGAAGCCAGACACAAAAATTTACATAACTATATGGTTCCAATTACCTGAAATATTCAGACAAGGCAAATCTATCAAGACAAAAAGCAGATCAGTGGTTATGTGGGACTAAGAATGGAGGAGAGATTGACTGTAAACTAGCATGAGAATACTTTTTGTGGGGATGGAAATGTTCTAAAACTGGATTGTGATGATGGTGTTATAACTATAAATTTACTAAAAACTATTTCCATATACTTATAATGAGTGAATTTTATGGTATGTAAATTATATCTCAAGGTGTAAAAATGTGAAAAAATTAAATTATGGGTGGGTTTCAATTATTATAGTATGAATAGGAAATTTAAAGCCATTTTAGAGTAGCCATATCTAAGATAATAGGAACATGATTTTTTAAAAAGCTGGAACAATACAAGCAATTTCAGCAAATTTACAAGAGATGGGGGCTAGTAAATAAATTGTATACTACCATATTATAAAATTGTCTATAATATTGCATATTTTTTGAGACGGAGTCGTGCTCTGTCACCCAGGCTGGAGTGCAGTGGCATGATCTCAGCTCACTGCAAGCTCCGCTGCCTCCCGAGTTCACGCCATTCTCCTGCCTCAGACTCCCTAGAAGCTGGGAGTACAGGCGCCTGCCACCACACCCGGCTAATTTTTTTGTATTTTTAGTAGAGATGGGGTTTCACCGTGTTCTCCAGGATGGTCTTGATCTCCTGACCTTGTGATCCGCCCGCCTCAGCCTCCCAAAGTGCTGGGATTACAGGTGTGAGCTACTGTGCCTGGCCCTGCAAAATCTTTAAAAACCCTTCCTTGTGGCCGGGCGTGGTAGCTCACACCTGTAATCCCAGCTCTTTGGGAGGCCGAGGTGGGTGGATCACTTGAGGTCAGGAGTTCAAGACCAACCTGGGCAACATGGCGAAACCCCATCTCTACTAAAAATACAAAAATTAGCCAGGCATGGTGGTGTGTGCCTGTAATCCCAGCTACTCAGGAGGCTGAGGCAGGAGAATCGCTTGAGCCTGGGAGGCAGGTACTGCAGTGAGCTGAGATCATGCCACTACACTCCAGCCTGGGCAACAGAGCAAGACCATCTCAAAAATAAATATAAATTTAAAATGCTTCCATATTATGTGGCATTAACAAAATTATATTAACCCATGAAATGAATATATATTCTTGCACATATCTTAAGGGCACTGAGAGGTAGGATAAGGAAGACTGCAAATACTCTCAATGTTGTTTGACTGTTTTTGTTTGTTTGTTTGAGACAGGGTCTCATTCTGTCGCTCTGAGTGCTGGAATGCAGTGGTGCGATCTCAGCTCACTGCAACCTTACCTCCCAGGTTCAAGTGATTCTCCTGCTTCAGCCTTCCAAGTAGCTGAGATTACAGGTGCACACCACCACATCCAGCTAATTTTTGTATTTTTAGTAGAGACAGGGGTTTTGCCATGTTGGCCAGGCTGGTCTTGAACTCCTGGCCTCAAGGGATCTGACTGCCTCAACCTCCCAAAATGCTGGGATTACAGGCATGAGGCACTGTGCCCCGCATTGAGACAGGGTCTCGCTCTGCCATCCAGGCTGGAATGTAATGGCGTGATCTCGGCTCACTGCAACCTGTGCTTCCCAGGCTCAAGCCTCAGCCTCCTGAGTAGCTAGGACTACAGATACATGCCACCATGCCCAGCTAATTTTTTGTAGGGACGGTTTCGCCATGTTGCCCAGGCTGGTCTCAAACTCCTGAGCTTAAGCAGCCTGCGCACCTTGGCCTCCCACAGTTCTATGATATATATATATTTATTAAACAAGAGAAATAAAAATGAATGAAATAGCCAACTCGAGAAGATAGAAAAAAGGAGAAAGATGTATGTTTTAAAGTATCATAAAAATAAAAGCTCAAGTTAATGAATTAGAAAAACAGAAAAAGCAGAATTGATAAATCCAAGAACTGGTTCTTTTGAAAAAGCTAAAAACCTGAACACTAATGGAAAAAACAGCCAGGCACAGTGACTCACACCTGTAATCCCAACACTTTGGGAGGCCGAGGCAGGAGAATCCCTTGAGCCTAGGAGCTGGAGACCAGCCTGGGCAACATAGCAAGACCCAATCTCTTAAAAAGATTAAAAAAAAAAAAAAATTAACCAGGTGTGGTGGCACATGCCTGCCTACTCAGGAGGCTGAGGTGGGAGGACTGCTTGAGCCCAGGAGTTGGAGGCTGCAGTGACCCATGATCAAGTCATAGTACTCTAGCCTGAGCAATGTAGTGAGACCCCAATTCAAACAAAATAGAAGAAGTCTGTTCTTTGGTTTTCATAAAGAATGCACACATATAAAACTTACAAGCTTCTAGGAGACTTTTGTTTTTAAACTAGAGAATTGCGGGGGATGGTAGGGCCTTCACAGAGACCACAGGCAGACAACTCCAAGTCATACCATAGATATTTGTGTTTTCATGTCTTTTTGGTTGGCATGGGGTGAGTGAGGTTCTCCTTGCCCATTCAGGCCGCATAGCACCAGCCTTCTACCCTCTCACCAGCTTCTCAGTCTCCCATTCTCTCCCTCTGTCATGCAGATCAGTTTATGTCCCATGTTGCTTGGACATCTTACGACACTTATGCCCTGAGCAACCTAAGCAACATGTTACACACACACACACACACACACACACACACGCCACAGTTCTTTCTCTATAATGAACTCTGGGGGCCATGGTAAAGGTAATACACCTAATAGCATTCCTTCTCACCTTTCAGGAAGGACAAGGTTATCTAGGACTGGGAGTGAAGGTTTCTGACATGGTTCAGCCCCACCTCCTGCACTTCTTGCCCATCCAGTGGGGTAACCCAGGCCAGGAGCACAGGCACAGACCAGAGGCAAATGTCCCACTCAGGAATATGCCCTGTGCCTCTCAGCAGGCGCCTGGACTGCCCAGGTGAGGCCTGGGAGCTCCAAGTTGGAGAGGAAGGCGGCCCACCTGGATGAAACTGTGCTTTTTGTCTTTGTTCTTCAGTAGCATGGCGCTCCGCCACTGCAGGTACTTCTCCTGGTGGGCGTGGATTTCTAAGGTGAGGCTGGAGTCCCGACCATGGTAGTCCTCAAGATTGGGGGCGGGCTGAGGTGGTAGGGCGAACAGTTTCTCATCTGTGAGTTCTTCTTGCGAAAGGGGCATCCCAAACTCTTGGCTCAAGTCTTTGATCATGGCAGAGGAGGGCAGCAGGTTCCTCACCATCACGTCCCAGAGGGTGGTGCTGTTATAGCAGATGTCGTGGATCCTGGAACAAAGAACCACTGCCCCACTGAACCTCGCCTACCTTGCAAGACAGGTGTAATCACTCCCATCCTACAGCAGGAAATGAACACTCAGCGGTTGCTTAGCTGGTCCCAGGCCCTGGAGCTTGTAACGAAAGAGCTCCCATTCCAGTCTGCTGAGCCTGGGCTCCTGGCTCCTTCTCCATCTTCTCCCCAGCCCCCAGAAGCCAAAGGCTGCCCATGGTTTGCTCTGAGTGCTGCTCTGTTCCTGTGTCCTTAGCCATGCTTCCCCTCCTCCCATACCCCATCGGGACACAGCCCTACCAGCTGCCCATCAGGGATGTAGAGCACAGAGCCTTCCGCACCAGGAGGACATCATGCAAGGAGCCTCAGGGGGCTGGCTAATAGAGGAGGAGGAGGAGGCTGGAGAGAGAGTCCTCAGCAAAGCTCAAGGACCTCCCCAGCCCTGAAGCCTCCTCCTAGGTGCCTTCTGCCATGGCCTGGTGTGCAGTGGGCATTGGGTCCAGAACCCATGCTCAGTCATGGCTGTTGGCTGCTGACTGTCTCAGCTGCCTCCGAAGTCCACTGTGCGGTAGATGCCTGCCCTCACTCTCACTGTCGCAGTGACCCTGGCCCAGCCTTAGCCTTTCTGAATATGGTTTCCTCACCCTCAGATAGAAATAAAGCTATATGGATGCAGCTACCTTGGATGCAGTAAGCACTTCCTAAAAAGTGTTCTCTTTCCTTCATAGAACCCTCAGCTACTTCCTGTCACCTACCAGGCAGGACCGGGTCTGGCCTCCTCCCAAATGCTGTGGCACCACCCCACATGCCAAAGATGAGGGCCACGGAATCAAAGAAAAGCCTCTTGGTTCCAACCAAGATCTTTATCCTTCCTATCTCTCCAGCCTCCTCCCCTCCTTCATTAATACATCCAGCGAGCACTAGCTAGGGCCAGACCTGTTGCTGGCTCTAAAAATATAAAGACAGGGTTTGTACCTCCTGCCCCACACCCAGCAGCAAGTGAACTGTCCACCTGCTGAACATCCCCTGGCCCTTCCTCAACAGCAGCCTCTCCTGCCCTGGGGAAAGAAGCAGCCCCCTCCTCCATGCCCCTGCTGGGTCCCAGGGCACCCCACTGCCTGTGTTCTTTATGTCCTCTCTCCTTCTGAACTGTGGCCTCCTGAGAGTGGGGACTGGTGTGCTCACAGCTCCCCTAGAGCCATTGTGGGCTAGCAGCTGCTCAATGAGGGAATGGTGAGACCCTGGTCGCCCAGGCTGGAGTGCAGTGGTGTGATCTCAGCTCACTGCAACCTCCGCCTCCCAGGTTCAAGCAATTCTCCTGCCTCAGCCTCCCGAGTAGCTGGGATTACAGGCATGCGCCACCACGCCCGGCAAATTTTGTATTTTTAGTAGAGATAGGGTTTCTCCATGTTGGTCAGGCTGGTCTCGAATTCCCGACCTCAGGTGATCCGCCCACCTTGGCCTCTCAAAGTGCTGGGATTACAGGTGTGAGCCACTGAATCCGGCCTGTTTTTGTTTGTTTGTTTCTGAGATGGAAGTCTCACTCTGTCGCCCAGACTGGGGTACAATGGCTCGAACTCAGCTCACTGAAACCTCTGCCTTCCAGGTTCAAGAGATTCTCCTGCCTCAGTCTCCCAAGTAGCTGGGATTACAGGTGTGCACCACTACACCTGGCTAATTTTTGTATTTTTAGTAGAGATGGGGTCTCACTATGTTGCCTAGGCTTGTCTCAAATTCCTGGGCTCAAGCCATCCTCTCACCTCGGCCTCCCAAAGTGCTGGGATTACAGGTGTGAGCCACTGTGCCCAGCCCACACCTGGCTAATTATTAACAACTTTTTTTTTTTTTTTTGAGACGGAGTCTTGCTCTGTCGCCCAGGCTGGAGTGCAGTGGCGTGATCTCCACTCACAGTGAGCTCCACTCCCCGGGTTCAGGCCATTCTCCTGCCTCAGCCTCCCTCAGTAGTAGCTGGGACTACAGGCACCCGCTGCCACGGCCGGCTAAATTTTTTTTGTATTTTTAGTAGAGATGGGGTTTCACCATGTTCACCAGGATAGTCTCAATCTCCTGACCTCGTGATCCGCCCGCCTCGGCCTCCCAATTTTATTAACAAATTTTTGTGGAGATGAGGTCTCACTCTGTTGCCCAGGTTAGAAAATGGGGTTTAACCAGCCACTCCCTCCTCAGGTGATTCTAGGACACGCCCCAAGAACTGCAGACGCGACAGAGTCACAGCATCTGGGCAGATGCCCTCCTCCCCCCACCGTCTGTTGGGGCCACTATGTAGTTGTTGGACACCCCAGCTCGCCTGTTTGGGCGCAGAGTGCTAAGAAGCGCCCCTTCCGCTGGGGCGCAGGACCCCACGCGGGCTGCCACTGCTCACCTGGTCAGTGCCTGGAAGACCCGCCTCCACTCAGTGTCTCGCAGGAAAAGCACCGCCTGCTGCAGCAGCAGCTCCGTGGGCTGGAAGAGGTGCACATGGTACAGGATGGCCTCCAGGTCCCCATAGAGCCGGCTGCGGAACAGCAGCTGCGAGTTGTACAGCACCTTGTATTTCCCGTGTTCTGTCCTGGGAATCCTGCAAGAGACAGAAGGCCAAGGGCCAGAGCTAACTTGCATGGCGGCTTCCTGGGACACCATGGTGAGGGTGCACTGTCAGGTACAGCTTTTATGTTGTTTAAAAACAAGCCCAGGGGCCGGGTGTGGTGACTCGCGCCTGTAATCCCAGCACTTTGGGAGACTGAGGTGGGCAGATCACCTGAGGTCGGGAGTTCGAGACCAGCCTGACCAACATGGAGAAACCCCATCTCTAGTAAAAAATGCGAAATTAGCCAGGCATGGTGGTGCATGCCTGTAATCCCAGCTACTTGGGAGGCTGAAGCGGCAGAATCGCTTGAACCCGGGAGGCAGAGGTTGCAGTGAGCCAAAATCATGACATTGCACTCCAGCCTGGGTAACAAGAGTGAAACTCGGTCTCAAAACAAAAACAAACCAAAACGAAAAAAAAAAAAAAAAAGCCCAGGGGGGTAGAGGCTGCAGCGAGCCCTGATGGCACCAGTGCACTCCAGCCTGGGCTGAACAGAGTGAGATCCCATTTCAAAACAACAACAAAAGACAAGGTTGGTAATAAAGACTATAGTAAGATAAAAATAGAGCAATTTAAAAGTATAAAAAATTAACTAAAAGAATAGAAAAGACAAAAAGAATATGATGATGATGAATGCCTCCTGGTAGACACAACATCTTTTAAAACGTGGGGCCTTGACAGAGAACTGGCAGTGAAATGCTGAAATTGACCTGATCTGGCTCATGGCCTGTGCTTCCCACCCCCTTCCTGCCCCCACTCAGCCCCTCACCACCCCTCCAAGCCCTGCCCTGGCACTCGCACTCTGCACTATGGCAACACCAGCCTGGCAGGGTTTCTATGCACAGCCTACTCTCATTGCCCTGCACTGGCCTATGCCAATCCACCGCCTTTTTGAACCTGGTGAAGTCTACAATGCTTTCATCTCCCCTTCAGGAATCTGTGTTCTTGGTCAGGGGTAGGTCCTCTTTTGTGAAGTATTTGTTTGGGTATTTTGCCCATACTTTCCACTGGGATGTTTTCTTACTGATTCACAGGATTTTAAAAAATATATTTAGGACACTAATTATTGGTCAGTTCCAGACACTGCAAATAATTTTGTTTGTAGCTTGTCTTTTCACCATATTTACGGTGTCGTGAAAGTTGATCACATACATTGGGTCATTCTCATCACACCCAACTAAAACAGTCGAGAGGCGGGGAGAAAGCACCCAGGGCACGTAGCACTGCTCCAGGAATGTCATTCTCCGCAGCCTGGCTGCTGAGGCCGCCTGCTCCAACCTGAAGCCAGTCTTATCTGATAGCTACTGATACCATGTGCTGCAACTCCAAGACTACTTTTACTCACTGGCACTTGCCAGTCGGAGGTTGCCAGTGCCCCAAAACTTTGTTTTGTGTCAAACACAAAACAAAGTGAATTCTCAAAACAATACCTAACATTTTTATAATGCCCCTCCTTTTTATAAAACCTCCAACCTTCTCTGTTTTTCAGACATACTGAAGACTGCCCAGCCTGTGTGTGTACCTCAAATTGTAATTCTTGCTTCCCAAATAAAATTTTTAAATTTAGAGATTCATCTCTGTATTTTGACTTTGACAATGTCTTTTGATGAGTAGAAGTTACTTTTAACGTTGCCAAATGTATGATTCTTTTCTTCTTTGTCCTTGTCTGGTTCAAGAACTCTTTCTCCATTCTGGGGTCATGAATATGTTCTTCTATATTTTCATCTATAAGCTTTGTAATTTTGCTTTTCAAAAATAGATTTTTCACTTTGGGAGGTCAAGGTGGGCAGGTTGCTTGAGCCCAGGAGTTGGAGGCCAGCCTGGGCAACCCGGTGAAACCCCATCTCTACAAAAAATACAAAAATAATCTGAGCATGGTGGTATACACCCGTAGTCCCAGCTACCTGGGAGGCTGAGATGGGAGAATGGCTTGACCCCTGGAGGTAGAGGTTGCAGTGAGCCCTTGTACCACTGCAGTGAGCCTTTGTACCACTCAGCCTGGGTGACAGAGACAGACCCTGTCTCAAAAAAAAAAAAAAAAAAAAAAAGCCCAGGCACAGTGGCTAACACCTGTAATCCCAGCACTGTGGGAGGCTGAGGCGGGTGGATCATGAGGTTAGGAGATCAAGACCACGGTGAAACCCATCTCTACTAAAAATACAAAAAATTAGCTGGGCGCGGTGGCAGGCACCTGTAGTCTCAGCTACTCAGGAGGCTGAGGCAGGAGAATGGCGTGAACCCAGGAGGCGGAGCTTGCGATGAGCCGAGATCATGCCACCGCACTCCAGCCTGGGCGACAGAGCGAGATTCTGTCTCAAAAAAAAAAAAAAATTTCTGGTGAAATCTGAGATCAGATCATTGTAGTCTACTGAGTTATACTGTGTCAATCAGTAGTCATTATATAAGATGTCACCATTGGGGGAATTGGGGGACCTTGAGTAATGAGTACATGCAACCTCTCCACTATTTTTGCAATTTCAAAGTTAAAAGTTTAGGCCAGGTGCAGTGGCTCACACCTGTAATCCCAGCACTTTGGGAGGCTAAGGCGGGTGGATCACCTGAGGTCAGGAGTTCGAGACCAGCCTTCCCAACATGGCAAAACCCCATCTCTACTAAAAATACAAAAAATTAGCCGGGCATGATGGCGGGTGCCTGTAATCTCAGCTACTAGGGAGGCCGAGGCAGGAGAGTTGCTTGAATGCAGGAGGCAGAGGTTGCAGTGAGCCAAGATCACACCATTGCACTCCAGCCTGGGCAACAGAACGAGACTGTCTCAAACAAAAGAAAAAAAATTAGCTGGGCATGGTGGCACATGCTTGTGGTCCCAGCTACTTGAGATGCTGAGGTAGGAGGATCGCTTGAGGCGGGGGGGTCAAGGCTGCAGTGAATCGTGACCGCACCACTCCACTCCAGCCTGGGTAACAGCAATAAACCCTGTCTCAATAAAAAGAAAGAAAGAAAGAAAAAGCTCAAAAAAAAAACCAACAAAGTTAAAAGTTTAAAAACAGGGGCTTGGTCTACCTAGACTAGAGTTGATTTTTATGAATTGTGTGAGCCAGCAAATTAGGAATAGAATGGAACTTCCTCAGACCCATAAGGACATCTACAAAAACCCTACACCTAACATCATAGGTAGTGGGGAAACACTGATGCCTTCTGCCGCAGAGACCAGAAACAAGGCAAGTGTGTGTGCTTTCACCATTTTTTTTTTTTTTGAGATGGAGTCTCGCTCTGTTGCCCAGGCTAGAGTGCAGTGGCGCGATCTCGGCTCACTGCAAGCTCCCCCTCCCGGGTTCACGCCATTCTCCTGCCTCAGCCTCCGAGTAGCTGGGACTACAGGCGCCCACCACCATGCCCGGCTAATTTTTGTATTTTTAGTAGAGATGGGGTTTCACCGCGTTAGCCAAGATGGTCTCAATCTCCTGACCTCGTGATCCGCCCATCTAGGCCTCCCAAAGGGCTGGGATTATAGGAGTGAGCCACCTTCACCATTCTTATATAAAACAATACTGCACGTCCAGGCCAGTACAACAAGGAGATGAAGGTATACAGACTGAAATAAAGAAATGTAATTATCCCTATTTGCAGATGACATGATGATCAGTATAGAAAATCCCAAGGAATCTCCCAAAAAAACAAAACAAAAACTCGTGGAACCAGTGAGTTTCAGCAAGGCTTTAGGATATAAAATCAACATACAAAAATCAGTTCTATTTCCAGATATAGCAGTGGTTGCCAGGGATTAAGGATGTCTTTCCTTTTTTCCTATGGAACACAATTATCCCAACACCATTTATTGAAAAGTTTATCCTTTCCCTACTGAACTTTTTTTGTCCACTAGAGTTACTTATTTAATTTTTTTGAGACAGAGTCTCTCTCTGTTGGCCAGGCTGGAGTGCAGTGGCACAATCGTGGCTCACTACAATCTCTATCTCCTGGACTCAAGCAATTCTCCTGCCTCAGCCTCCCGAGTAGCTGGGATTACAGGAATGTGCCACCATGCCTGGCTAATTTTTGTATTTTTAGTAGAGACAGGTTTTCACCATGTTGGCCAGGCTGGTCTCGAACTCCTGACCTTGGGTAATTGCCCACTTTGGCCTCCCAAAGTGCTGGGATTACAGGCGTGAGCCACTGTGCCCAGCCTAGAGTTACTTTTTAATTGAGATATAATTTACATGGCAGACAATTTACCCATTTGTAAAGTATAATTCAATAGTTTTTCATCTATTTAGTGCAACCACTACCACCATCATCAATTTCAGAACATCTCATCACCTCAAAAAGAAACCCCACACCCCTTAGCTATCACTCTGTATACTCCCAACCCCCTGAATACCCCCACCCCTGATCCACTAAGTATCTACCAATCCAGTGGTCCCCAACCTATTTGACACCACGGACTGGTTTCGTGGAAGACAATTTTTCCATGGATGGGGTTGGGGGGATGGTTTCGGGATGAAACTGTTCCACCTCAGATGATCAGGCATTAGATTCTCATAAAGAATGCGCAACCTAGGTCCCTCGCATGCACAGTTCACAAAAAGGTTCCCGCTCCTATGAGAATCTAATGCTGCTGCCAATCTGTCAGGAGGCGAAGCTCAGGCAGAGCTTGCTGACCTCCTGCTGTGCAGCCCGGTTCCTAACAGGCCAGAGACTGGTACAGGTCCATGGCCCAGGGGTTGGGGACCCCTATACTAATCTACTTTCTGATAGATTGGTCTCTTCTGGACATTGCACATAAATTGAATCATGTCATATGCAACATCTTGTGGCCAGCCGCTTCTCCTCAGCATGTTTTCAAGGTTCATCCATAGTGTAGCATGTGTCAGTGTTTCATTCCTTTTTATGTCCAAATAGAATTCCAGTGTATGCATATCCCATCATTTGTTTACCCTTTTACCACTTCATGGACATTTGGGCTGTTTCCATCTTTTGGCTATTATGAATAATGCTGTTATAAACATGAGTGTACAAGTTTAGTACACTAATTAGCAATAATCCACACATTAGTGTGGATATACATGTTTTCATTTTCTTGGGCACAGATCTAGGAGTGATATTCCTGGGTCATATGGGAACTCTGTGTTTAATCACTTGAGGAACTGGCAGAGTGTTTTCCAAAGTGGCTGCACTTACATTCCTCCCAGCAGAGGAGGACACTTCTGATTCCTCCACATCCTCGCCAATGCTTGTCATTACTGGACTTTTGGATTCTATCCATCCTAATGAGTATGAAATAGCATCCCATTGTGTAAGATTCATCTTTTTGAAGTAGAACATTCAGTGTTTTTTAGTATATTTATTCCCTACCAATTTTGCAATATCACATATGTCATACGGCAAATGAACACTTATGTGTAGGTCTGTTTCTGGATTCTCTATTATATTCCATAGGTCTGCTTGTCTATCTCTGAACCAACACCATACTATCTTAATGACTATAGTTTTATCATGAGTCTTGATATCTAGTACAGCAAGTTCTTCTATCTTGTTCTTATTCAAGGGTATCTTTTTTAAAAAAAAGACCTTTGCATGTTGCTGTAAAGGGTTTAAAATTCCAACAGCTTTTAAAGTATGGACTTTGATTTTTAAAAAAAAGTATGAAACTTAACATGCAAAAGTTTAAAATTTTAAAATCAATGTCCATACTTTAAAAACTGTTGGGATTTTTAAAACTGGAAGTGCACTGAATCTACAGTTCAAATCTGAAGATAACTGAGCCTTTAGAATATTGAGTCTTCAAATTCATGAACATGGTATCTCTCTCCACTTATTTATGTCTTCCTTAATTTTTCCTGAAGTTCTATAATATTCATGATGGACGTCTTTCACATCTTTTTGTCAAATTTAGTCCCATGAATTTCATACATTTTACTTTAAATGTGTTCCAATTTTTAAAAATTAGTTTTTGTATGTAGATGGTATTCAAAATTTGATATTTTTATACTAATTTTTATATTCAATACCACATTAAATAATCTTATCTGAACATATTTTTGGTATTATTTTTTAAATTTCTTATAAATTTTTAAATATATTGGCATAATTTGAAACACATATCAATGTCTGCAACAACTATAATTATGTCTCAATAATTTTCAGACATTTTTCATTTCCAAATAAGCATTTTAAGGCTATACATTTTCTTCGGACTAATGCTTCAATATCACTCTGCAAATTTTTATTTATTCATTTATTTATTTTGAGACAGAGTCTCACTCTGTTGTCCAGATTGGAGTGCAGTGGCATGACCTTGGCTCACTGCAATCTCTGCCTCCTGGGTTCAGGAGATTCTCCTGCCTCAGCCTCCCGAGTAGCTGGGATTACATGTGTGTGCCACCACGCCCAGCTAATTTTTGTATTTTTAGTAGAGATGGGGTTTCACCATGTTGACCAGGCTGGTCTCAAACTCCCAACCTCAGGCGATCCGCCCACCTTGGCCTCCCAAAGTGCTGGGATTGTGAGTGATTTTGACTACATTCACAATGTTGTGCAGCCATAAACACTATCTAGTGAGCCACTGCACCCGGCCCACCCTGCAAATTTAGTTAATATATTATTTTCATTATTGTTCAGTTCAAAAATGTCTAATTTCCATTAGGATTTCTTTTTGACCCACAAGTTATTTGGAAGTATGGTTATTAATTTCCTTCCATATGAACTTTTTTCTGGTTAATGATCTATGTTTTATTTCTAGCCTAATTCAACGGGGTTCAATGAGCATGCTTCATGTTATTTCTGCCACTGGAAAATGCTTTCGAGATGTAATTCATATACTATCTGCCCAGCATTAGCCAAACCACAAAGTTTGAGGGCACAGTCCCCAAGACCACCCTTACTTCTGACGCCGACTGCAAGTTCAGGAGGTTTCTGAGACTGCTCTCTGGTTTGATAACACGCTAGAAGGGCTCACAGAACTTACTGAAAGTGAGTTCTACACTCACAGTTAGTTGGATTACAGGGAAAGAATACAGATTAAAATCTGCCAGGGGAACAAACACATGGAGCAGAGTCCACGACGGCTCCAGACACAAAGCTTCCACTGTCCTCTCCTTGTGGGGCCAGATGTGCTACCCTCCTAGCACTGGTGAGTGGCGGCGTGCAAGCACACTGCAGCCAGGCAGCTCGCCCCAGCCCTGGTGGCCAGAGTTTCCAGGGGGCTCCACTGCACAGGTATGGCAGGCGGGCTGACCGCCTACATGGCTGAACTCAGTCTCCTGATTCTGCATGACCCAAAGCCCCCATCCCGAAGAACCCGGTTGATCTTTCTGGAAGGTCAGCCTCCATCCTGTGACTGTCAGGTGTGGCCAGTCCCCTCCCTGAACAAAGACACTCCTATTAGGTGTGACTCAGATTGCCTCCCAGGAGCCAAGGGCAGAGCCCAGACTGTTCCTGGGCCAGGCCACATTCTCTGCTACACACGACAAAACTCATTTTTTTTTTTGTTTTTGTTTTTGAGACGGAATCTTGCTGTGCTGCCCAGGCTGGAGTGCAGTGGCGTGATCTTGGCTCACTGCAACCTCCACCTCCCAGGTTCAAGCGATTCTCCTGCCTCAGCCTCCCAAGTAGCTGGGATTACAGGCACCTGCCACCACGCTTGGCTGATTTTTGTATATTTAGTACAAATGGGGTTTCACCATGTTGGCAAAGCTGGTATTGAACAAAACTCAACCTTTTAAAGCACATGAATGAGTGATTTTGACTACATTCACAATGTTGTGCAGCCATAAACACTATCTAGTTCTAGAACATCCTCCACACCCCTAATGGCAACCCTGTGCCCACTGGCAGTGGCTCCCCGCTTCTCTCTTGCCCTCCCCTGAGTGGTTATCCCTGGCAACCACCAGCCTACCTATCTCTATGGATTTGCCAGTTCAGGACATTTCACAAACACAGAGTCATACAATATGTGCCTTTTTGTGTCTGGCTTCTTTGACTTAGCAGAATGTTTCAAGGTTGAGATATGTGTATCAGTATTTCATTTCTTTCTTTCTTTTTTTTTTTTTTTTTTCTTGAGACGGAGTTTCGCTCTTCTTGCCCAAGCTGGAGTGCAGTGGCGTGATCTTGGCTCACTGCAACATCTGCCTCCAGGGTTCAAGCAATTCTCCTGCCTCGGTCTCCCGAGTACCTGGGATTACAGGTGCGTGCCATCATGCTCGGCTAAGTTTTTCTATTTTCAGTAGAGACGGGGTTTCACCATGTTGGCCAGGCTGGTCTTGAACTCCTGACCTCAGACAATCTCCCCACCTCAGCCTCCCAAAGTGCTGGGATAACAGGTGTGAGCCACCATGCCTGGCTTTCATTTTCTTTTATGGCTCAATTATTCTATGGACTTATTATCTTTTGTTTATCAGTTGATAAACATCTGGGTTATTTCCACTTTTTTTTTTTTTTTTTTTTTTGAGACAGGGTCTGGCTCTGTCACCCAGGCTGGAATTCAGTGGCATGATCTTGGCTCACTGCAACCTCTGCCTCCTGGGTTCTCCCACCTTGGCCACCCAAGTAGCTGGGATTACAGGCAGGAGCTACCATGCTTGGCTAATTTTTGTATTTTTTGTAGTAACAAGGTCTCACTATGTTGCCCAGGCTGGTCTTGAACTCCTGGGCTCAAGTGATTCCAGGATTGCCTTAGCCTCCCAAAGTGCTGGGATTACAGGCGTGAGCCACTGCACCTGGCCTGTTTTCACTTTTTGGCTATTATACATAACACTGATATGAACATGTGTGTAAAAGCTCTTGTGTGGAAATATGTTTTCAGTTCTCCTGGGCTTATAATAGATACAAGGCCAGCTTCTCCCGGTGCCTCTGGGCCCATCAGCACAGGAAGGCAGGTCCGGAGAAGTGCAATCCCCTTCCGGGCAGACAGCCTCAACTCCTGGACTCCCTACTGCAGACAAGTGGGTCCTGGGGCATCTGAATTCTGAAGACAGATGGGGGCCCTCCGGACTAAAGGAGGGAGATCCTATCTACCCAAACTAGTATACCTGCAAATTGTGAAAGGAAGGGAGAGGTGTCATGTCATCAAAACTAAAGAATGGAGGAACTGCAAAGGGCTACCTGCTGCAGCCCAGAATTGGACACTTTAATTATTCACCTTTAGTGTCCCCACTGAGTGGCCCCCAGGTCCCCTGAAGGCTTTCAGAGAAGGGTAACTTCCTGCAACCTAAGCAGCCCCTCCATCTTCAAAATGATCTTCCCTGGGGCAAGCTGAAATCTAATACAGAATATTCTGCTCCTGGTTGGCCACAGTAGCCCTTGGCTCAGAACCCTGAAGACAGGCGCCACTCTCCTGGACCCCTCAGTCATCTTAGATACGCCTGAATTCCTCCCTGCAAGCAAATGCAATCGATTCTTCAAGTCCAATGACTAAACCCTGGTAAGTACCTCACAATGATCCCCGAAAGGAGACTCACAGACAAGGACACTGAACCTAGGCTTGACTCTGAAAGACCTCTCCACTCCCTCGGCATCCAGATGCCATCATTTTTATGTAAAATGTAAAACAAACCACCTACCAGCTTTGGTGGTTCTCCCACAGCTGCCTCAAGCCTTGGTTGGCCAGGCCTTCCAGGATGAAAAGGTGGGTCTTCCCGTCCAGCAGGTGGAAGCCGGTGAGTACATCCAGGTACTGCTGCTCCTGGACCCGCACACGCATCTTGAAGGCCGACAGGATCTGCTGCAGGGTCCTGACGGGGTAGGAGTCCAGGCCGAGGGCCTTAGCGTTGATCATAGTGATGTCCTGCAGCAGGCTGTGGAGCAGGGAGACCTTCTTAAAGTCAAAGACGAAGATGATGCGGCCAAACTGGGAGCCCCCGAGGTCGGGATCGGCAGCTCTGGCCCCGGCCCTCAGTGGCACCGCGATGTCCACTCGCAACTTGAGCTGGGAGTCAGCCTCTAGGTAGTTGCCCATGGGCATTGGGCCATGCTGGTGGCCATCTCTGGGGACCCCAAGCCCCACAACCTTCCTTCTCCTGCTGTCCTGGCTGTAGTGTGTGGGCTGAACCTCACAGCTGTGGATGGGGACGGCCAGGTTCAAATACTTGTGGCCAAGGAGGAGGTCAGCAAAACTGACCTTGGCGATCCCATAAGGGTACCACATCTTGTTCTGGGACTCAAAGGGGTTGTTCTCTGTCTCTCTGGGAGAGATGAGGGCCCGGAAGTTGAGGTATGAATCCAGGGGGTCCTCCCCAAACAGCATGGGCTTCTGAGAAAACTCCTCTGACTTGCGGTCCCGGTCGTGAACTTCCACCACCATGGGGGGACCCTCCAGGTATTCCCTTAGGTCACTGGGATGCAGCGCCCCAAGGAAGATGACGTTGATGTCCTGGAAATAAACGTGGGTTCCATGGGGCTCCCCCTTGGTCTTGTGAACTGGAGTCTTATGGAACTGGTACTTGCAGTACACGGGCATGCACAGTCTCTACGAGAGAGCAGGACAGTCACTCAGCCCCAGCATGAGGAGCTCAAACCCCAGTGCCAAGCTCATTGCCTGTCCCTGTAGCCCAAGTTTCCTCATCCACAAAATATCCACGAGAGACCCTGCTGTGCAAGGTCATTACTAGGACTGTAGACATCATGCATGTGAATGCACCGGGATGGCGACTGGCATGAAACAAGGACTCAAAAAGCATTCGTTAATTATTTTCCTCCCAAAATGTGAGTGCCATGAAGATAGGCCATGTGTCCTTTTTCACACCTGTACTTCCAGTTCCTATCCTAAGGCTGGGCACAGAAAAGTTACAGAGAAGTGATTTTTAGAAAGGAAATTTCTGTTTTCCAAACATACATCTGGGGGTCGACACAGACCCCTTTAGCAGAGTCACAGGTGCCAAGCTGAAAATGGACACTCTGGGCAGGAGAGAGCCTCAGAGAGCATGGAGAACTGGATGGAAAGGATGAGCCAAGCTATGATGAGGTAGGCAGCAGGGACATTTGCATAGTTTGACCTTGGTGCTGAGATTTTATTATCACAAATTATCCTTGTGGTCTGAATTCGTAATCTAAAGGCACTATTTTACACTGAAGCTGAGAATTTATTCTAAAATAATCCCGGATTGGCGGTGCTCCCAGAGCAGTGGGCAGAAATACAATACCTCTGGAGATACTCACTTTCAACCTAGGCCTCAAAGAATTCCCATGAAGAAAGTTCCATTGAACATGAGATCATGGTAAAAATCACAAAACACCTAAAGACAGAAGCACTACTAGTGAAATCAGATGCACCAAGGCATAAGATATTAGAATGATCAGAGATATAAAGTAAGGATATTTGAGAAGTTTAAGTAAAGAAAGAATATAATCAAGGTGAAACCTACTGTATTCCTATTTACTTGTAACAGCCTTGGTACAGTTGAGAAAGCCAAATACCAACCACACAATGGAGAAGCTGAGAACCAACCAGATTTTCTCTGTAAAACCCTCAAAAGACTTGGGAATGGCAAACCTAGTATCTCTGGAGCTGGCAGTAAAAAGGAAGGCTGGAGCAGAGAGGACTCGGTGCAAGTTCCTTAAGAAGCAATCAGATCCCTAGGTGTCCCCGCAGTGGGTTGGCAGAAGTCTATTAGTTTGCTCTCCAGGCAAAATGTAAATAGGGGGTCCTGAAAACTTCAAAACACTGATAAAAAAAAATGTAAGTAAATGGAGAGATATACTATATACATAGATTGGAAGACAACATAGCAAAGATGTTAACTCTCCTCAAACTGATTTACAAATGTAATGCAATTCCAATCAAAATCCCAGCACAACTTTTGTAGATTTACAAATGTAATGCAATTCCAATCAAAATCCCAGCATAACTTTTTGTAGATATTGATTAACTGATTCTAAAATTTGTATAGAGGAGCCAAGAAACTGGAAGAGCTAAAACAATGTTGAAAAAGAAAACTAAAGTTGGAGGAACCACTTCACCCATTTTTATGACTTACTACAAAGCTACTATAAGCAAGACAGTGTCGTGTTGCTGAAAGGACAGACACAGACCCATGGATCAGAAAAGAGAATCCAGAAACAGATCCACACAAGTATGGCTAATCTATGTTTATCAAAAGTGCAAAAGAAAGAGAACTTCAATGTAAACCTCACACCATATACAAAAATTCGTTCAAAATTGATCAAAAGCTGGGGGCTCACACCTGTAATCCCAGCACTTTGGGAGGCTGCTGCAGGACTGCTTGAGGCCAGGAGGTTTGAGGCTTCAACGAGCTACAACTGCACCACTGCACACCAGCCTGGGCAACAAATGAGACTCTGTCTCAAAAAAGAAAAACTTGATCAAAGCTATATAAATGTAAACTATAAAACTATTAAAGCATTGAGAAGAAAATGGAAAAAAAATCCTTGTGACCAGGGGTTAGGCAAAGAGTTCTTAGATGTGACACAGAAACACACGCATACATGAAAAAAAATGTATAATTTGGACTTCATCAAAATTAAAAATTTTGCTCTGCAAAAGACACTGTAAAGAGAATGAAAAGATGTGCTTGTCACAGATTGGGTTAAAAAAAAAGAGAACGAAAAGACAAACTATAGACTGGGAGAAAATATTAGCAAATAATATATCCAACAAAGGACTTAAATCCAGAATGTGTGTGTAAACACATTTTTTTTTTTTTTTTTTGAGACGGAGTCTCACTCCGGCTGGAGTGCAGTGGCTGGATCTCAGCTCACTGCAAGCTCCGCCTCCCGGGTTCACACCATTCTCCGGCCTCAGCCTCCCGAGTAGCTGGGACTACAGGCGCCCGCCACCTCGCCCGGCTAGTTTTTGTATTTCTTAGTAGAGACGGGGTTTCACTGTGTTAGCCAGGATGGTCTCGATCTCCTGACCTCATGATCCGCCCATCTCGGCCTCCCAAAGTGCTGGGATTACAGGCTTGAGCCACCGCGCCCGGCCTGTAAACACATATTTATTATCTCTCTATATATGTTTTTGGTGAGACAGGGTCTCACTCTGTTGCCCTGGCTGGAGTGAGGTGGTACAGTCATGGCTCACTGTAGCCCCAACCTCCCTGGGCTAAGCTGATCCTCCCACCTCAGCCTCCCTAGTAGCTGGGACTCCAAGTGTGTGCTACTATGCCCCACTTTTTTTTTTTTTTTTTTTTTTTGTAGAGACAGGGTTTTACCATGTTGCCCAGGCTGGTCTTGAACTCCTGAGCTCAAGTGATCATCCTGCCTCAGCCTCCCAAATTGCTAGGATAACAGGTGTGAGCCACTGTGCCCATCCTGGAATTTTCTTTCTTTCTTTTTTTTTTTTTTACCTGAGACAGGCTATCGCTCCATTGCCTAGGCTAGAGTACAGTGGCTCAACCTCAGCTCACTGCAACCCCACCTCCCTGGTTCAAGCAATTCTCCTGCCTCAGCCTCCTGAGTAGCTGGGATCACAGGCGTGTGCCACCACGCCTGGCTAATTTTTGTGTTTTTAGTAGAGATGGGGTTTCACCGCGTTGGCCAGGCTGGTCTTGAACTCCTGACCTCAAGAGATCTGCCTGCCTCAGCCTCCCAAAGTGCTGGGATTACAGGCTTGAGCCACCATGCCCAGCCTAGAATATATATTTTTTAAAACTCCCAAAACTCAGCAGTAAGACAGTAAACAACCCAATTGAAAAATGAGCAAAAACTCGAGCAGAAATTTCACCAAATGGGATATAAAATGGCAAATAAACACATCAAAAGATGCTCAACATCATTATCCATCAGGGAACTACAAATTAAAACCATGATGTGATAACAATACAAACTTCTTAGAATGGCTAAAATTAAAATACTGACAATACCACACTCTGGAGAGGGTAGGGAACAACTAGAACTCTTGTTTACTGCTGGTGAGAATGCGGAGTGATCTAGCCACACTGGAAAACAGTGGGCAGCTTTTTATAGTCAGGCATATACTTAACATATAGCTGAGCAATTTCATTTGTTGGCATTTACCCTAAATAACTGAAAACTTATGTTCCTATAAAAACATGTGTACACTATTTTTAAGCAGCTCTATTACCAAAAACTAGAAGCAACCTAAATGTCCTTTGATGGGTGCACAAACGGTGGTACACCCTTGTGATGGAATACTACTCAGCAATGAAAAGGAAAGACCTACCGATAGACGCAACCACTTGGCTAAATCTGAAAGGCATTACTGTGAGTGGAGAGGCCATGCACATTGTTACCTACTGAATCAAAGGTTACAGCTGCATGATGCTGCAAAACACACAGCCCCATTTACATGACGTTCTTCCAGAGTTAAAACTATAGTCATAAAGAACACATCAGTGGCTGTCAGAGGCTATGCGTATGGAGCAAAAGTGATTATGAAGGGCGAGTACAAAGGAGGGGTCTGGGGTGACAGAACTGTATCCTAACTGTGGTGGTGATAATATTGATCTATACATGATTTTATTTTTATTTTTCTGAGACAGAATTTCTCTCTCATCACTCAGGCTGGAGTGCAATGGCATGATCTTGGCTCACTGCAACTTCTGCCTCCCAGGCTCAAGCAATTCTCCTGCTTCAGCCTCCTGAGGAGCTGAGATCACAGGCACGCGCCACCACGCCCAGCTAATTTTTGTATTTTTAGTAGAGACGTGGTTTCCGTCATGTTGGCCAGGCTGGTCTCAAACTACTGACCTGAAATGATCCACCCTCCTCAGCCTCCCAAAATGCTGGGATTACAGGTGTGAGTCACCACACCTGGCCTGATCTATACATAATTTTAAATTTATAGACCTGTACACCAAAAGATAAACATCAATTTTACTGCAGAAAAAATTGTTTTAAGATAATAAAATAACAGAGGGTCTCTGGAATAGGGGATAGCTGAGGGCATCTGAGCCATTCCTAAACAGGGAGATTAGGTGATGAAAGTCTCACTGCTTAGTGCAAATTCCCAGCTCCTTTCTGTCTGTGGGCATTCAGAATGCAGCAGGCTAGACCTTGACCCCCCAGGCAGGGAACTAGGAAAGCCCTGTAGATACTGACCCAGGGGTTCCCACCAACGCCCCACTCAGATCACCCGATGGTGAAGCTCAAAGCTGAGAAGCCCACCGTGTACCCAAAGCTCACCTTTTAGGTCTGTGCTCTCTCAGCCATGAGCAATGGGCCAGGGGATTAACAGACAGTGAAGGAAAACATGTGACATGGAAGGTGGAGTGAAACAAACATGAAGATCAACGTAAAGGAATTGGACTACACATGTGATGACAGTGCCCATGAAGCAGGCTGGAAGTGCTGTGACCCGGGCCCCCGAGACCCTCAAGTTCAGTGATTCGCTAGAACTCATAGAACTCAGCATGGGCGCAGCGCACTTGTGTTTGTGATTTATTACAGCAAAAGAGACAAAGCAATCAACAAAGGGGGCAGGCACAAGTTGCCGAAGCCCTCTCCCACGGGATACACACAGGGCACTCGGCTCAACTCCTCCACGATGCAGTGCAACAACGTGTGAAACGCTGTCCACTGGGGAAGCCCACGAGGGACTCAGTGTCTAGGGCTTTTGCTGAGGCCTGGTCACACAGCACCCCCTGCCTAGCGTGTATGAAAATCTCAGCCTCCCATTTGTTTGTGTCCTCTTTTATTTTGTTGAGCAGTGGTATGTCGTTCTCCTTGAAGAGGTCCTTCACATCCCTTGTAAGTTGGATTCCTAGGTATTTTATTCTCTTTGAAGCAATTGTGAATAGGAGTTCACTCATGATTTGGCTCTCTGTCTGTTATTGGTGTATAGGAATGCTTGTGATTTTTGCATATTGATTTTGTATCCTGCAAACTATCGCAAGGACAGAAAACCAAACACCTCATTTTCTCACTCATAGGTGGGAACTGAACAATGAGAACACTTGGACACAGGAAAGGGAACATCACACACCGGGGCCTGTTGTGGGGTGGGGGGAGGGGGGAGGGATACCATTAGGAGATATACCTAATGTAAATGACAAGTTAATGGGTGCAGCACACCAACATGGCACATGTATACATATGTAACAAACCTGCACGTTGTGCACATGTACCCTAGAACTTAAAGTATAATAAATAAATAGAAGAAAAAAAAAATCTCAGCCTCCCAAAGGGAAAACAGGTGTTCAGCACAAACAATACTGTTTGCAAAAGCCATTTAGGCACAGTGAGCCATTCTTGACGGGGAGTGCGGGGAACCCTCTCAAAATGCAAGTTCCCATATGCCAACCTGGGTCAACTCTGCAAACAGGACTTTTTAAGGATGGTATTCTCAGGCCCACTCTGTTCACTCTTTTCTGAACATTTCCTAGAAAAAGGATCAATTAGGAGAGAAAGAACAATAAAAACAAGTAGAAGATAGCTGGGCGTGGTGCCAGGCACCTGTAATCCCAGCTGCTCGGGAAGCTGAGGCAGGAGAATTGCTTAAACCTGGGAGGCAGAGGTTGCAGTGAGCTGAGATCGTGCCACTGCACTCCAGCCTGGGCGACACAGCAAGACTCCGTCTTAAGAAAAAAAAAAGAAGAAAAGGAAAGCCCAGGAGAGTCAGCATCTAGATAACAGAGTCCCAAAAAGAGAGGGGAAAAAAATGAAGAAATAATCGATGAAATAATTTAAGACAATTTCCCAGTGCTTAAGGACGTGGGCTTCTAGGTTGAAATGGCCCACTGAATCCCCAGCTTCATGGGTAAAAATACACTTACAGAGTTCCTGTTCTGGATCAAGATGGAATAGACACACTTCTAGTTCTACTGAGTACAGCTTTACAACTCTGCAGGTTGTATATCAAAAAACATACAAAGACTTTGAAAAGTACAGAAAAGGTGTTCAGGGAACATGGGACCCTGGGTCTTCCATATGCCTCATATATTCTGGACTGGGTGCTAGAGAAGGCAGTATCCAGAAATACCAGTGAGAGTAGGCAGAAAAATCCCCAAGAAAAGTCTGCTCTCTCCGGATCAAAGACCAAGAAAGGAACAACCCAGCAGAACAGGAAACTTTTAGGCAAATAACTTCCCTACTCCAGATACACACCATGGAAAAAATCATGCCCCACCCCAGAAACAAAGGCTGCATGGGAAGCCTGGACTTCTACCCTCACTGACTTTAACTCGGTGCTCCTTGCCTCACTGGGGTGGTGTCAGAAAAGACCTGGTGGGGAGCCAGGACTTTCCCCAACACTCAACGGAAATGAAGCCTCCCATCATAGGCCAGTGAAGTCCACAAGAGCAGTAACAAGATATCCCTACCCACAGGGTACAGTGACCAAGTGGGGAACCTGGAGTCTCACCTGGCAGTATTGAGATGGTATCTCTCTCATCTTCCCTTCCACAGGCCTGCTACACATGCAGTTTGGTGTTGGAGAAGGCCTGCTACATATACATTTTTTTTCTTTCTTTCTTTTCTTCTTCTTCTTCTTCTTTTTTTTTTTTGAAAGACAGGGTCTCTGTCATCCAGGCTGGAGTGCAGTGGTGCAATCATAGCTCACTGCAGCCTCAGCCTCCCAGGCTCAAGCCATCCTCTCAGCCCAGCCTCCTGAATAGCTGGGCTACAGGTGTCTGCCACCACATCCAGCTAATTAAAAAAAAAAAATTAAGAAGGGGTCACAGTGTGTTGCCCAGGCTGGTCTTAAACTCCTGGGCTCAAGTGATTCTCCAGCTCCCAGCTTAAACATAAGATTTAAATAAGATCCAGTCTCATGATGTCATACTCAATATATCCAAGATACAATTTTTAAAAAATCACTTGTCACGGCCGGGCGCGGTGGCTCAAGCCTGTAATCCCAGCACTTTGGGAGGCCGAGACAAGTGATTTTTTAAAAATTGTATCTTGGATATATTGAGTATGACATCATGAGACTGGATNGTGGTCTTGGCTTGGTTGTCTTTCCTGGTTTCTTTTATTTGCTTTTTAAAAATTTTATTTTATTTTATTTTATTTATTTATTTATTTATTTATATATATTTTTTGAGACGGAGTCTTGCTCTGTCGCCCAGGCTGGAGTGCAGTGGCTGGATCTCAGCTCACTGCAAGCTCCGCCTCCGGGTTCACACCATTCTCCTGCCTCAGCCTCCCGAGTAGCTGGGACTACAGGCGCCCGTCACCTCGCCCGGCTAGTTTTTTGTATTTTTTAGTAGAGATGGGGTTTCACCATGTTAGCCAGGATGGTCTCAATCTCCTGACCTTGTGATCCACCCATCTCGGCCTCCCAAAGTGCTGGGATTACAGGCTTGAGCCACCACGCCCGGCCCCAAGATACAATTTTTAAAAAATCACTTGTCATACCAGAAAAATCAACTTGAATGGGAAAAACCAATGAACAGACACCAACACTGAGATGACACAGATCTTGGAATTATCTGACAAGGAATTTGAAGCAGTAATGAACATGCTTGAAACAAATGAAAAAAATAGTTTCTCAGCAAAGAAACAGGAGATATAAAGAATAACCAAGGTGTGGTAGTGCATGCCTTTAGTCCCAGCTGCTCAGGAGGCTGAGGTGGCAGGGTCACTTGAGCTCAGGAGTTCAACTCTGCAGTGAACCATGACAGTGCCATTGTACTCCAGCCTGGGTGACAGAGCAAGACAAGATCCCATCTCTTAAAAAGAAAGTAAACAGGCCAGGTGCGGTGGCTCACACCTGTAAACCCAGCACTTTGGGAGGCCAAGGTGGGTGGATCACGAGGTCAGGAGTTCAAGACCAGCCTGGCCAAGATAGTGAAACCCCGTTATCTACTAAAAATACAAAAATTAGCCAGGCATGTTGATGGCTGCCTGTAATCCCAGCTACTTGGGAGGCTGAGACAGAGAACTGCTTGAACCCAGGAGGCGGAGGTTGCAGTGGGCCAAGATGGCACCATTGCACTGGGCGATAGAGTGAGACTCCATCTCAAAAACAAACAAACAAACAAACAAACAAACAAACAAACAAAAAAATGGAAATCTTAGAACTGAAAAATACAATAACTGCAATAAAAAACTCGATGGATTCAATAGCAGAATGGAATGTACAGAGGAAAGAATCTGTAAACCTGAAGATAAAACAATAGAAATTACCCAATCTGGGCCAGGCACAGTGGCTTACGCCTATAATCCCAGCACTTTGGGAGGCCAAGGCAAGAGGATCACAAGGTCAGGAGATCGAGACCATCCTGGCTAACACGGTGAAACCCCATCTCTACTGAAAATACAAAAAAATTAGCCAGGCATGGTGGCGGGTGCCTGTAGTCCCAGCTACTCTGGAGGCTGAGGCAGGAGAATGGTGTGAACCCGGGAGGCAGAGCTTGCAGTGAGCCGAGATCGTGCCACTGCACTCCAGCCTGGGCGACAGATGAAGGCTCCGTCTCAAGACAAAAAGAAAAAAAGAAATTACCCAATCTGAACAACACAGTGGAAAAAAGACACAAACATCAAAATCAGAACTTCAGGATCCTGTGGGACTAAAACAAAAGAACTAATATTCATGTCATTGGAGTTTCAGGAGGAGAGGAGACAAAAGGTGGTGCTGAAAAGTATTCCAATAAATAATGACTAAAATTTTCTCAAAATTGGCAAAATACATAAGCCTATAGATTCAAAGAGCTGAGAGAACCCCAAATAGGAGAAACACAAAGAAATCCACACCAAGACATGTCATAGTCAAACTTCTGTAAATTAATGGCAAAGAAAGAAAATCTTTTTTTTTTTTTTTTTTTTTTGAGACGGAGTCTTGCTCTGTCGCCCAGGCTGGAGTGCAGTGGCGCAATCTCGGCTCACTGCAAGCTCCGCCTCCCGGGTTCACGCCATTCTCCTGCCTCAGCCTCCCGAGTAGCTGGGACTACAGGCGCCCGCCGCTGCGCCCGGCTAATTTTTTCTATTTTTAGTAGAGACGGGGTTTCACCATGGTCTCGATCTCCTGACCTTGTGATCCACCCGCCTCGGCCTCCCAAAGTGCTGGGATTACAGGCGTGAGCCACCGCGCCCGGCCAGAAAGAAAATCTTGAAAGCTGCAAGAGATAAATGCCATCTTACCTATAGGGAAAAAAAGCAATTTGAATGACGGCAGATTTCCCATCAGAAACTGTAGTGGTAAGAAGAAAGTGGTATAACATTTTTCAAGTGTTAAAAAAAAAAAAAAATCCGGCCAGGTGCAGTGGCTCACACCTGTAACCCCAGCACTTTGGGAGGCTGAGGTGCATGGATCACCTGAGGTCAGGAGTTTAAGACTAGCCTGGCTAACATGGTGAAATCCCATCTCCACTAAAAATACAAAAATTAGCCAGGCATGGTAGTGTGTGCCTATAATCCCAGCTACTCAGGAGGCTGAGGCAGGAGAATCACTTGAACCAGGGAGGCAGAGGTTGCAGTGGGCCAAGATCACGCCACTGCACTCCAACCTGGATGACAGAGCCAGACTCTGTCTCAAAAGAAAAAAAAAAAAACAAAAAAAACCCATTCTATACCAATTCTATATCTAGTGAAACTATACTTCCAGAATGAAGGAAAAATAAAAACACCCTGAGACAAAGAACAACTAAAAGAATTTGTTTTCAGCAGATTTATCCTACAAGAAAGGCTAAAGGAAGTTCTTGAAACGGAAGGGAGATGACAAAAGAAGAAGTCTTGCAACATTAGAAAGGAAGAAAGGATCATGAAATAAGTAGAACCATGGGTAAACATACATACTTTCCTTCAACCCTGGAGTTTTCTAGGTTTATGTTTGACAGTTGAAGCAAAAAATATAACATCATCTCATGTGGTTATCAATCTATGTAGAGGAAATATTTAGGAAAACTAAAGGGGTTTGAAGGGAGGTAAAGTTTCTATATTTCACTCAAACTGGTAAAATATTGATACCAATAGATTGTGAAAAGTTATGGATGCATAATACAATACCCAGAGTGCCACTAAAAATCTATACCAAGAGATGTAAATTCAAAAATGCTATAGATAAATCAAAGTGGAATTCTAAAAATTGGTCAAGTAACCCACAAGAAAGCAGGAATAAAAACCATGAGAAACAAAAAAACAGAAGGAACAGAGAGAAAACAAAAATTAAAATGGTAGACTTAAGCTCTAATATATCAACATTTACTCTAAATATAATGGTCTAAATATGTCAATTAAAAGGCAGAGTAAATAAAGAAACATGACCAAACTACATGCAAGGGCATTACGCTGGAGTGGGGGAGAAGGCCAGTCTCAAAAGGTCACATGCTGGATGTTTTCATTTATATAACCACGCCAGTTTCCTATGAAGCACCATAAACTGGGGGGGCTTAGAATGACAGAAATTTATTGTCTCCCTGTTCTGAGGGCTAGAAGTCAGAAATTAAGCTGTTGGCAGGGCCACGTTTCCTCGGAAGGTGCTCGAGAAGGTCCTTCCTTGCCTCTTCCAGCTTCTGGTGGCCCCAGATGTCCCCTGGCATGTGGCAGCATCCACTTTCCACGTGGCGTTCTCCTTGTGTCACTTTGCATAGTCTTCCCTCTATGTGTGTCTGTCTCTGGGTCCAATTTCCCCCTTTTCATAAGGATACCCTAATGACCTCATTTCAACTTGATTACCTCTGCAAAGACCCTCTTTCCAAATAAGACCACATTCTGAGATACTGGGCGTCAGGAGTTCAACATACAATTTTTTGGGGGGGACACAATTCAATCCTTAACAATAACATTTTCAAATTGACAAAAGTATAGAGATAGAGAGCAAATTAGTGGTTAGGGATGGTGGGTATTAGGGGGTTGTTGTGACTATAAAAGGGTAGCGTGAAGGAGATCTCTGTGACAATAGATTATTTCAAGTGCTGTGACAGTTACATACATGTACAATAAAATGGCACAGACCTATATACACATTAGACCAATGTCAATGTGCTGATTTTGATATTGTGCTATAGTTATGAAACACTTAATTACTGAGGAAATTGGGTAAAGGATACATGGGACCTCTCTGTACTGTCTTTGCAACTTTCTGTGAATCTATATTTTAAAGTAAAAGTATGACATATGTATATGGACATACTCACACTAAGACAAACAATTAAGCAGTTTCAGAAGACAAAAAGGGCTGGCACTGTGGCTTACACCTGTAATCCTAGCCCTTTGGGAGGCTAAGGCAGGAGGATCACTTGATCCCAGGAGTTCAGGACCAGCCTGGGCAACATGGTAAAACCCTGTCTCTACAAAAAATACAAAAATTAGCTGGGTGTGGTGGTGTGCACCTGCAGTCTCAGCTACTAGGGAGGCTGAGGCAGGAGGATCACCTGAGCTCAGGAGGTTGAGGCTGCAGTAAGCTATGATTGCACCACTGCACCCCAGACAGGGCAGTGGAGTGAGACCCTGTCTCAAAAAAAAATTTTTTTTAAAGGAGACAAGGCTGGGCGCAGTGGCTGACGCCTGTAATCCCAACACTTCGGGAGGCCAAGGTGGGTGGATCACCTGAGGTCGGGAGTTTGAGACCAGATTGACCAATATGGAGAAACACTGTCTCTACTAAAAATACAAAATTAGCCGGGTGTGGTGGCGCATGCCTGTAATCCCAGCTACTCTGGAGGTTGAGGCAGAAGAATTGCTTGAACCCGGGAGGCAGAGGTTGCAGTGAGCCGAGATTGCGCCCTTGCACTCCAGCCTGGGCAACAAGAGCGAAATTCTGCCTCAAATAAATAAATAAAATAAAAAAGGAGACAAAAAAGATTTTATAAGCACTTGGAGAAACAAAAAACAGGTCGCATACAAAGGTTCAACTTGTATGAAAATAAAAGATGATAGAACAATGCCTTCAAAACTCTGAAGGCAAATGATTTTTAGCCTAGAATTCTATACACAACCAAACTACCAGTCATGTGTAAGGATAAAAAAAGGTAGAAAAAATATATCTGCAGACATGTGAGATCTCAAAAATAAATCTCCCATTGACCTTTTCTTGAGAAGCTACTAGAGGATGCACTCCAGCAAAATCAGACAGCAAATAAAGGGAGAGAATTCAGGAGACAGGGATCCAACCGGGAGAGGGAACAAAGAACTCACAGAATAAACAGCAGTACTGAACCTGGTTGGTTAACAATGAGCGAGCATCCTGCTGGTAACTGCCACGGGGCAGCCTGTGGGCTCCTGAAGGGAGGCTCATGACCTGCATTTCAAGAGCACCTGCGGCGTAGTAGGAGACCTCAGGATTGGTCACACCTAATCCCAGGAACCCCATCTCTTTTGTATATCACTGTGGGATCCTAAATGGTAGAATGCAGGTGATAACCACATTTCTCATTTGGTGCCATCGGGAGGACTAGTGATGGCATATGACGGGCAGGTGGGTAGAAGGGAAGGAGCTCTAAACTCCATGTGTCCGGCTCATTCTTACCTCTAGTTCCTGAATGGGCACAGGCTGTGACGGAAGGCAGGAAGCACACTTGATCTTTATGGTCAGGGGATTTAAATCCTGCTTTTGCTCCTCGGTCATGATTGGAACTTCTGTTTTTAAAGTCAAAAGGCAATCTAAAATGTTGGCAGACTTCTCACTGCCACGACTCATGACAGTTTGCCATCCTGGGGGGAAATACACCCAGCATTAGACCTTTCCTCATGACAGCCCCAAGACAAGCACAGAAGGATCAAGCAACCTGAGATGAGCCAATGATAAAATCACAACCCAAAAGGGAAAACTTTAATTAAAAAAAGAAAGAAAGAATCAGGAAACACCCACGGGCAGCATGTTCTGTGCTAGTTTCTCAAACTGAGAAAATTCTCTAGAATTGAATGTGTGTGACTTAATCTTGATGACATCTGTTAATAAGTAATACAAGCATTTCCTGAATCATCTGGGATACAACAGGAACACCTATGTGTGGGTGCCACTCCCAGACAGTCTGATTTCATTGGTCTGGGGTGTGGCCTCCACAATGGGAGGTTTAATAGCTCTCCAGGTAACTTGAGAACCAACGTTCTAGACCTGTTCTGCTATCCACTATGGTAGCTATGGGCCATAGGTAGCTACTTGAATTGTAACTAATTAAAATTAAATAAAATATAAAATGCACTTCCTTCTCCACACAAGCCACATTCCAAATGCCCAGTACCCTCATGTGGCTATGGGCTCCTGTATGGGTCAGCAGAGAGCCTGGCCATTGCTGCAGGAAGGCTATTGGATGGAGTGCTCCGGGCAGTTCTCCCGTCAAGGACATATCATGCCAGTGTGTACATTTGGTACTCAGTGGGTTGCTTCACCTGTTGTGATCTGATGAGGAAAATACAGATATTGATGTAGAACACAACTGGCACATCTGAGCCAAATACAAGCGTGCACACCTCCCACCAGGATGGTTTTGCACTAGTGCGCCTCATGAAAAGGGTGGGTGAATGGAGCCATTGCAAGGCATATAGGTAGCTGTCAGAATACTTTTTCTTTTTTTTTTTTGAGGAGGAGTCTCACTCTGTCGCCCAGGCTGAACACACCTGGCCCATGACTTGTTTTAGAAGCGCCTACTCTTTCTGAATGTGAGTGACTTGGCTTTTACATGCCCTAGAAATGCATTTACAGGCATGTTGAAAGGAATAGACTGATCTTTTTGAGCACTATCTCATACATCATCTTTCTTAATCTTTTAACCCCAAGGAAGGAGGTATCTATCCCCATTTTGCAGATGAAATTGAGCCTCGGAGACTCTAACTTATCACATGACAAAGAGTCAGATCTGGGATTCAAACCCAGGTCAATCCTGCCTCCAAAACTTGAGGGTTTTTTTTTTTTTTTTTTTTCCCCTACCTAGTACATCTCTGACTGGTGAAATACATGGATCCCTTTTATAGAAAAAGCATCCTGGGCCAGGTGTGGTGGCTCACGCCTATAATCCCAGCACTTTGGGAAGCCGAGGGGGGTGGATCACCTGAGGTCAGGAGTTCGAGACCAGCGTGACCAAAATGGAGAAACTTTATCTCTACTAAAAATACAAAATCAGCTGGACATGGTAGCGCATGCCTGTAATCCCAGCTACTTGGGAGGCTGAGGCAGGAGAATCACTTGAATCCGGCAGACGGAGGTTGCAGTGAGCTGAGATCACACCTTTGCACTCCAGCCTGGGCAACAAGAGTGAAACTCCATCTCAAAAAAAAAAAAAACACTACTCAAGATAGAAGGAATCCCCAGTGCAAAAATAAAAATTTTAAAAAGTGCTCAAATCATCAGAGTCAGGGAGACATGTACCAGAACAGAATTCCAGGCTGGGGGCTCACAGCCTCCATAGTGCCGACAGTTGGGGCAGGCCATTCTTTGCTCAGGGGACAGTCCTATGCATTGTGGCATGTTTAACAGTATCTTACTAGATGCCAGTGGCACCCCACTCTCAGTCGTGACAACCAAAATGCCTCCACACGCTGCCAAATGTCCCCAGCAGACACAAGTCCCCTGAGTTAAGAGCCCTGGTCGAGTAAGAGTGGAACAGTGCAAGGGAATGTTTGTGCTCCTGCTATAGCCTGTCCCAACATGCGCTAATGTCATTTCATCCTTAACCTTGTCTGGTTGCTGTCATCGCCACATTACTGATGGGGAAACTGAGGCCCAGAGTTCTGACGCAATCATCCAAGGTCTCTTAGCCAATACGTTGTGGAACCAGCATCCAAACCAGTTCTGCGGGGCTAAGTGGGGCCCCTCCGCTATGCAATACTATCCTTTTAAAATAAGAGTTCACTGCCAGACACAGAATCTTTCTAGAATCTTACTAGGTTACTAGCCAACCAATATTTACTAATAAGGTATACATGATCTATGGCCTAATTTGAAATTGAAGATGATTACCAAAAATAATTATGCTGAGTTTACAATAAATAATCTTATGCTATTATTTTCTGGCAAAACCAGACATACAACTGGCCTGCTGAGCCGACCTGTGCTCTGTTGACGACCATAGGCTGTGTCAGGGTATAATGGAGTGGCCCACACACATGGCCTCGGGAGGCAGCTGCTGCCTCCACACCAGCACCCTCTGGGTCCCACTGTGCTAAGCAGTTTACACACATCAGCTCCTGTGATCCTTAAAACAATGCTCTGAGGTGGGCCGGGCGCGGTGGCTCAAGCCTGTAATCCCAGCACTTTGGGAGGCCGAGACGGGCGGATCATGAGGTCAGGAGATCGAGACCATCCTGGTTAACACGGTGAAACCCCGTCTCTACTAAAAAATACAAAAAAAAACCTAGCCGGGCGAGGTGGCAGGCGCCTGTAGTCCCAGCTACTCGGGAGGCTGAGGCAGGAGAATGGCGTAAACCCGGCAGGCGGAGCTTGCAGTGAGCTGAGATCCGGCCATTGCACTCCAGCCTGGGTGACAGAGCGAGACTCCGCCTCAAAAAAAAAAAAAAAAAAAAAAAAAACCAAAAAAAAAACAATGCTCTGAGGTAGGAGTGATCACCCCCATTTCATAGAGGAGGAAAGTGAGACTCAGAGAAAGCAGGTAACTTGCTGGTAAGTGACTGAGCCATGATCAAAGTGTTTTTGTCACCAAAGCTCTTACATATGAACCCCTGCATTGTACAGCCATGACGGTACAGGTTAAAGAGAGGGGAGGCTAGGTCAGGCACGGTAGCTCACGTCTGTAATCCCTGTACTTTGGGAGGCTGAGGCGGGCGGATCACGAGGTCAGGAGTTCAAGACCAGCCTGGCTAACATGGTGAAACCCCATCTCTACTAAAAATACAAAAATTAGCCTGGCGTGGTGGCATGCACCTGTAATCCCAGCTACTCTGGAGGTTGAGGCAAGAGAATTGCTTAAACCCGGGGGCAGAGGTTGTAGTAAGCCGAGATCACACCACTGCACTCCTGCCTGGGCGACAGAGCAAGAGTCCACCTCAAAAAAAAAAAAAAAAAAGAGATAGGGGACCATGTCCTGGCTTCATTCTGCTGGAAACAGTCACGCCAGGCAGGCCAAGACAGTTGAACTTCTCTTTCCTCTCACAGTAAAATCCAAAGTGGGGCAGGTCCCATGGTACACTCCCCTAGGAGGATCATGGGTTCCTCCTTGGGACTCTAGGACAGAGGAAGCAGCTAGCAAAGGCGTTTGCTCAAAGTCACTGTGTGCAACAGGTATGCTGGAGTGTCAGGCTGGAGAATGGGGCAGGGGAAGACGCTCTTTAAGTTTACTCTCTGGCACTGTCACTTCTCAGGAAGGTTCTGATGCTACGAGAAAGTGAAGGTGGTCAGGAAGGACCAGCTGTAGGTGAAGTATGATTTTCAAAAAGTCATTTAAAACTGCAAACTGCCACGTGCGGCAGCTCACACCTGTAATTCTAGAACATTGAGAGCCAGAGGCAGAAGGATTACTTGTGTCCAGGAGTTTGAGACCAGCCTGGACAACATAGCAAGACGTTGTCTCTACAGAAAATACAAAATAATAATAATAATAATAATAGCCAGGTGTGGTAGTGTGCACCTGTAGTCTCAGCTATGTGGGCGGCAGAGGCAGGGGCTTGCTTCAGGCTAGAGTGAGCTATGATTGTGTCACTTACACTCCAGCCTGGGTGAGAGAGCAAGACCCTATCTCAAAAAAAAAAAAAAAAAAGTGCAAACTGAAAAGTTAATAGCACTTTCTCACAATGAATCGACACCAACCCAAAAGCGCATGAGGAGGATGATGACTGGCACCTGTGGAAGTGAACTGGCAGCTCTGACTTATGGGGGTTTCGCCCCCTCCCCTATGAACACTAGTCCCAGTTCAGAAAAGACCAACGCACACGCTTCTGCAGAGTAGCCAGGAGAGGGCGCACAAGACACGTGATGGCCAAAAAAATGAACAAAGTCTGAATTTTCTCTAAAAAGAAAAAAAAGCGGGGGAGCTCACCCCGTATTACTGTTTTTTGGAACAAAGCAATATAATTTTACCAAAATATATGCTGAGATTTCCATCATCAAAACATATTGATATAATATTTAGTTAAGATTTACCAATATGTATAAAATCTAGTTCATAAATTGTGGTAGATCTTATAAAGCAAAAGAATTAAATCCCTGCTGGCCACTGAGTTATGAGGCCTTAGGAAAGTTACTTAACCTCTTTGAGTTCTTTTCCTCACTGAAAACAATGGTAACAATGGTAAGCACCACAGCCACCACACCACAGGTTGGCTGAGTGGCTCAGAATTTGGTCTGAGAAGTGATGTGTCATACGGGAGGTGCCTGCACCCAGAGGGGCTCAGTCAAAAAGGGTTCCCTTTCCTCATTCCCTTTACTAGATGTTTTTGTAAAAATCTATAGGAAAGCATTTATTAAAAGCAGCATCTTCTTAGCAAACACAATGATGACATTTAATATTCCCACAGGCTTCCTTGGAGTTTGGAATCAAATAGAGCTGGGTTCAGGTCCAGACTTCACATTTCCTAGCTGTGTGATCTCAGGCAATGTAGCTACCCTCTCTGGGTCTTTGTTTCCCCCTGTACTATGGAGCCAATTCCCCTGAGTTTCCTGAGGTGGCTGTGAGGATGAAATGAGGTGGCACACAGCAGGGTTGTCATTAGGAGCATCCGCTTATGGCCATTCTGGCAAGCTGGAGCTGCTGGGAACAGGGCAAGGAGTGGGTACCGGCAAGGAGCGGCATGACGGCCAGTTGGATGGAGAAAGCGCTCTGCTTCCTTAGGCCTGTCAGCGTGGGGTCTGCCTCTTCTTCTGCAGGGGGCTTCTTATGTCTCCTCTGGATTTTCTTTCTTCCCTCTGAATCTTTTCCTTTAACTGTGAAATCAAATAAAGGAGATAAGCATTAAGAGGAGACTGTATCTGAGCTGCCACATGTGGACCTGAACATGCTACAGAGATTTAGGAAGGTTCCGGAAGCTCCTAGAAGGCAGGGGTTGTTCTTTGTGTGACTGCCTCTTCCCAGCAACCAGAAGTGGTGGCTAAATATAGATGGCAGGCCCGTTGCCAGTTATATGTAGTAATAAGGTAAGGGTCTCTTATTCCCCGCCTCTGCTAACTGAGAACACAGGTAGAAGAGGACTAAAGTCACCATGACAATGATGCCATAACACACTCAAGGCTCCCTCCAGTCAGCTCTTAATCTCAGCACAGGGTGGAGGGTGGGCTTTTTTAAGAGACCCTGCTCTTAAACAAAAGCCCACAGTCTGAGCCTCAGTAACCTCACCTGTTACATGAGGGCAACAGCACCTGCCTTCTAGGGCACCGAAAAGAGGAAATTAGCAACGCTACATAAAACATTCAGCTCAATGCCAAGCTCAGACCAGAAGGAAAAGGAGATGAGAACACATATAAATCTATGGTCATCAAGACTAATGGGACAGATGAGAAAGCCCAGGAACAGACCCAAACACATAGGGGAACCCAACAGATACCAGAAGTGGCATTTCAAATCAGTGGGTAAGTTATATTGACTATCCATATGGGAGCAAATTAAGTTACTGAATTATTTCATGGCGTATACAAAATGAATTACAGACTAAGAGTATAAAACAAAAACTTCAAAATCATCAGAAGAGTATCTAGGAGACTATACTGACATCTGCATGAAGAAGGATTTCTTTCTTTCTTTTCTTTTCTTTTTTTTTTTTTTTTTTGAAACGGAGTTTCACTCTGTTGCCCAGGCTGGAGTGCAATGTCGCAATCGAGGCTCATTGCAACCTCTGCCTCCCGGGTTCAAGTGATTCTCCTGCCTCAGGCTCCTGAGTAGCTAGGACCACAGGCACGTGCTACCACGCCCAGCTAATTTTTGTATTTTTAGTAGAGATAGGGTTTCAACCATGTTGGCCAGGCTAGTCTCGAACTCCTGACCTCAGGTGATCCATCTGCCTTGGCCTCCCAAAGTGCTGGGATTACAGGCTTGAGCCAACGTACCAAGCCTCTTTTTTCTTTTTTTTAAGAGATGATGTTTTGCCCGGGTGCAGTGGCTCACTCCTGTAAATCTGGCACTTTGGGAGGCTGAGGCAAGTGGATCACTTGAGGTCAGGATTTTGAGACCAGCCTGGCCAACATGGTGAATCCGGCACTTTGGGAGGCTGAAGCAAGTGGATCACCTGAGATCAGGATTTTGAGACCAGCCTGGCCAACATGGTGAAACCCCATCTTTACTAAAAATAAAAAATTAGCCAGGTATGGTGGCAGGCACCTGTAATCCCAGCTACTTGGGAGGCTGAGTCAGGAGAATCACTTGAACCTGGGAGGCAGAGGTAGCAGTGAGCCCAGATCGTGCCACTGTACTCAAGCCTGGGCTACAAGAGAGAAACTCAGTCTTTGGGGAAAAAAAAAAGAGAGAGATGGTGTTTCACTATGTTGCCAAAGCTGGCCATGAACTCTGGGCTCAAGTGATGATCCCCTCAGCCTTGCAAGTAGCTTGGACTACAGGCGTGCACCACCATACCCAGCTAAGGAAGGATTTCTTAAACATTCCTGAAAGTATAAACTAGAGAGGAATAGTTAAATAATTGGTGTACAAAACAAGACACCATAAATCTAGTCAAAGGATAAGTTACATACCCCTGTCTGTGAGGGTTATCATGCATATAACTGGCAATGCACAATCATCCAGATGTAAACACAAAGCTGGCAGATCAATAAGACAATTTTTTTAAACTAACAAAAAAATAAGCAAAGATATGAATAGGAAAATCGTAGAAGAGTGTGACCAAATAAGCCTATGCAATGCTGCTCAGCCTCACCAGGAGTCAGGAACTAAACCATGTCTGTGCAGAGCAGCAGAGAACAGCAGTCCTTAGGACTGCGAGCAGGGGGTAAAGAGATGCTGCCTGAGGTCGGGCCCAGTGGCTCACGCCTGTAATCCCAGCACTTTGGGAGGCTGAGGCAGGTGGATCACTTGAGGTCAGGAGTTTAAGACCAGCCTGGCCAACATGGAGAAACCCCATCTCTACTAAAAATACAAAATTAGCCAGGCGTGGTGGCACATGCCTATAATCCCAGCTACTCGGGAGGCCGAGGTAGGAGAATTGCTTGAACCTGGGAGGTGGAGGTTGTGAGCCGAGATCACGCCATTGCACTCCAGCCTAGGCAACAAGAGCAAAACTCTGTCTCAAAAAAAAAAAAAAAAAAAAAGAGAGAGAGAGAGAGATGCTGCCTGGACAGTAAACTAGCAGCATCTAGCAATGGGGTCGAGGCTCACAGCCTGTGCCCCAGGGGTCCCACTGGGCCAATGCCTTGGACTCACATGTGTGCCCAGATACTCACCATGGCAGTGCTGGAGCAAGAAATTGGAGACAACTCAGATCCCGGGCAGGGGGACTGTATGCATGAGGACAGTCCACCCATAACACATGGCAAAATGCTAACACCTAAATTGTGAATATGTAGTTGTTGCATTTTTGTGTGAACTTTCCTATCTTTATTTCAAAATAAAAGAATGGTTTAAAGACCTCATTGAATGCTTAAAGCACATTTTTAAAAAGAGTGACATTTTTAATCTGGGAAAGAAAAAAGTCAGAAGTTGAGAGGCGTTCACATGTGAAAGTGTGACTCAGTCTTTGTGGACCGTAAGAATAGGAATGAGTTTTCTTCAACTGTATCTCCAGTACCCAGCAGAGAGCCTGGTTCAAGCAGTCACTTCCCTCTGCAGCCTTCGACTGTTGCACTAGAACCAGGCCAGTGTCAGCAAACAACAGATTAACTGACTGAGAGATGAGGAAATGATCTGTAGCAATTACAGCTAAAAGGACGTGAAATGGCCCATCCCAGGAGGCAGCAGTATACCCACTGGCTCTAGATTTTCCCACCTCACACTGGAAACACAACTTCTTAATGAGAAACTGGTAAGGGGATATAGGCTGAGAATGAGGAAGTCGATTTAGTGGCTTCTGAGGGTTCAGATCTCTTGACAGTATGTGAATAAGATTACACACTTCTGCATGAGCGGGTCCCATGACACGGAATACCGTGTTCTTCATTCCACCATAAGAGTAAATACTGGGCCGGACGCAGTGGCTCATGCTTGTAATCCCAGCACTTTGGGAAGCTGAGGCAGACGGATCATTTGAGACAGGAATTTGAGACCAGCCTGACCAACATGGTGAAACCCCGTCTCTACTAAAAATACAAAAATTAGCTGGGTATGGTGGTGGATGCCTGTAATCCCAGCTACTCAGGAGGCTGAGGCAGGAGAATTGCTTGAACCCAGGAGGCAGAGGTTGCAGTGAGCCAAGATTGCACCATTGCACTCCAGCCTAGGCAATAGAGCCAGGCTCCCTCTCAAAAAAAAGAAAAGAAGGCTGGGCGCGGTGGCTCACACCTGTAATCCCAGCACTTTGGGAGGCTGAAGCGGGCAGATCACAATTTTGGGAGATCAATGCCATCCTGGCTAACACGGTGAAACCCCGTCTCTGCTAAAAATACAAAAAAAAAATTAGCCGAGCGCGGTGGCAGCCGCCTGTAGTCCCAGCTACTCGGGAGGCTGAGGCAGGAGAATGACATGAACCCAGGAGGTGGAGCTTGTAGTGAGCCAATACTGGGCGACAGAGTGAGACTCTGTCTCAAAAAAAAAAAAAAGAAAAAGAAAAAGAGTAAATACTTTATCTTTCAAGGAGAGTTTTTACATAAACATGATTCTTTTATGCTTCCCCAACATACCGCATACCTACCCCTACCACAACATCTATCACATAGAATTGTAATTCTTTATTTGAAAGTCTCCATTAAATATTAGAGATTTTCATGTCCCCCATATGCACAACACCGTGGGTCAAAAATATTGTTGGAATGGAATGGATGATGAGGGTGAGTAAATGACATGAGAAGAAATGGAACAAATGGATGGATGGATGGAGATGGATGGATAGAGATGGATGGATGGATGGATGGAGATGGATGGATGGATGGATGGATGGATGAATAAATGGAATGGGTGGGTGGACTGATGAATGGATGGGGATGGATGGATGGGGATGGATAAATGAATGGATGGATGAATAGAGATGGATGGATAGATAGATGGGGATGGACAGATGGATGAATGGATGGATAGGGATGGATGGATGGATGGATGGTAAGGATGGGATGCATAAGTTGAAAATGTATACAGTACTCTTTACTTTTGAGAAACATTTGGTCAAATATGCAAGAATCTCATTGGAATATCCTGAATTTAAAATATTTCATAATTCTTCCAAGTCTAGTTATACTATAAAATTCCCAAATCCTATCCTAACTTACTTTGAGACCTTTGTCTGTCTAATATGTTTGTTAAGCTGCTAAGTGATTCACTCTCAATTAATTCCTTGATCTCCATCATGCTTGCTCCTGCCAAAGAAATGGTTGGTGTTCTTGAAACACTCCATCTAGAAAATTCACAAAGAGAAAAATGAATGAAGGTGAAAAAAATCGGGGGCCAGATCTGATAATCTATTTACTGATGGACCAAAGGAGAGCAGATTTTTAAAAAACCTTATAGTGCATTCCTCTAACCCAGTGCTTCTCAGTTTTCAATGTGCCTGTGAGTTACCTAGGGATTTTAAAGGGGCAGGCCTGAAATTCTCCATTTCTACCAAATTCCCAGTAATGCTGACACACTTGGTCTGCATTCAAGGTACTAACCAACTCAAAAATATAATGGAAAATAATATATTTTTATAAAAATAACCCAAACTATAAAACATCTAAGAATTCACTTATAGGAATTATCCACAACATTTATAGGCAGAACAAATGAACTCCATTAAAGGACATAAGGGAGGGTATGAATTGAATGAAAGGATATACCATGATCATGGATGAGATACCTTAACAATGTAAAAATGTCAGTTCTTCCCCAAATAATCTATATATTCCATACAAAAACAATTTTTAAAAAAATCAAAATTGTTTAAAGACATGTTCTCTTGGTTCTTCTCATTCCATTTCCCAAAACCACCAGCTGGGCTTCCATTCTCTCCCTGGTCCCCATAGCATCCAAGGAGTCTCCTTCTCCAGACCCTTAGGCTACCAGAGGCCCTAAAAGCAACTGACCTCATGCAGGATGACTGGAGACTCAGGAGTCTGAAGCTGTGGGTTGGAATCCCGGCTTAACCAGGAATTCTGGTTTATCACTTTGTGTAAATCATTTAATTACTCAGTCACTTTGTGTAGTTATTATGAGGATCAAATGAGATAAAATAATGCATGCAGAAAGTTTGATGTGCAACATAGACTCACAAACACAAGCTGCCCTTTCCCTGTTCGCTTAATTTAGCCTGGATTGCATGAGCTCCAATTTAACTGGATTTACTAAAAAACCTACTATGACTCATAGTAGGGCTAGTACAAGAGGAGCTCCACTCCCACCACCGAAAATGTTGTTCAATCCTTACTGAACCGTGGAAGAATCGTCCGTTTTGGGGGACTTCTCATATTCCTCACTGTTCTTGGAAGAATTTTCGGGCTCTGCTTGGTGAGAACCTGAAAACAGTAGCAAATATTTCTAAGCTTTTTGTTACATGCTAGTTCACTAAGAAATGAGGGCCCCAACCCATTTCTGTAATGTCAGTCTCTACGCAGAAGGCCTGGGATGTGGGAAGCACTCAGTCAAAAAGTTTATTGTTAATAAGTGAGTAAACGAATAAACACTGACTAATATTTGATTATTTGGATAAATGGAGTCAAGAGGAGACCTCCAGTTCCTTACATAACAGCCCACAGAGAAAAAGAAGAGAGTCCATTATCTATTAAATGGTCCATTTCAGTCCTGTTTACATTAGAGAATAATGAAAACAGTCCCAAGTTCCCAACCATAGGGAATGGTTAGCAAATTACAGTCTGCCGAGAAGATGAAATACTACATAGTCACCACACTACAATGTTACATAGATTGCTCCTTGTGATGAAATTGTTTTCCCTGTTTGTTTTATATTTTTATCTATTCACTGAATTTTCTAAAAACCATATACACAACTTCCACAGTCAGAGGTTTTTGGGACTGGGTGCAGTTGCTCACACCTACAATCTCAGCATTTTGGGGGCTGAGGTAGGTGGATCACTTGAGGTCAGGAGTTCAAGACCAGCCTGGCCAACCTGGTGAGGCTGGTCTCTACTAAATGGTCTCTACCAAAAATACACAAATTAGCTGGGTGTGGTGGTGGGCGCCTGTAATCCCAGCTACTCGGGAGGCTGAGGCAGGAGAATCACTTGAACCCAGGAGGCAGAGGTTGCAATGAGCCAAGATTGTGCCACTGCACTCCAGCCTGGGGGACAAGAGCAGAACTCAGAATCAGCAAGGAAAAGTAAGCCATGCAGCAAGAGCAGTACAGCTGTGTGGCAGGATGAGCCCCACCCACCTCCACTGCCAACACACGGGAGGGACGCCCATGCAGATGCACCACCCCAGCACACCACACGACCACTTTCCCTGCCATTGCCTTGCACTCAGCTTATCCACTAAGGCCTTCTCCGCTCACCTTGCAAAGACTTTGGGTGTTTTTCTACTTTTTCTTGTTTTCCTGGTGGATATTCCTGATTCGACTCTTCTTTGACAATGTTGGCATTCTCAATGCCCTGTTCAGAGAATTTTCTCTGATTTAAAACCAAATGTCTCACTTCTAGAATGCAGGAGAAGAAAGGATCATTGACTCAATCAATCCAAAATATTTATTGAATAACTACTATGGACATTTCTTGGAGACACTGGGGGTTTGGTTTCAGACCACACTAAAGTAAGTATCACAATAAAGTGAGTCACACATTATCTTCCCAGTGCATATAAATTATGTTTATACCATACCATAGTCTATTCAGTGTGCAACAGCATTATATCTAAAAAAAAAAAAAAAAAAGTACATACCTTAGTTTAAAAACTACCTTATTGAGCCAGGTACAGTGGCTCATGCCTGTAATCTCAGCATTTTGAGAGGATGAATTGGGAGAACTGCTTGAGCCCAAGAGTTTGAAGCTGCAGGGAGCTGTGACTGCACCACTGCAGTTCAGACTGGGTAACACAGAGAGATTCTGTCTCTTAAGGAAAAAAAGAGAAAAGGAAAGAAAGTAGGGGAGGAAGAAAGGGAGGGAGGGAAAGGAGAAAGGAGGAAAAAGAGATAGAAAAAATACTTTATTGCTAAAATATGCTACAGGCTGGGCACAATGACTCATGCCTGTAATCCCAGCACTGTGAGAGACTGAGATAAGAGGATCACTTGAGGCCAGGAGTTCAAGACAAGCCGGGGCAACATGGTGAAACCTTGTTTCTATAAAAAAGAAAAATAGCTGGGCATGGTGGCATGCACCTGTAATTCCAGCTATTCAGGAGGCTGAGGTGGGAGGGCTGCTTGATTCTAGGAGGTCAAGAATGCAGTGAGCCATGATCACACCACTACACTGCTGCCTGGGGGACAGAGCAAGACCCTATCTCACACATATACACACAAAAGCTAACACTCATCTGAGCCTGCGGATAATCATCTTTCTGCTGTGGGGGTCTTGCCTCGATGTTGACGGCTGCTCAGTGATCAGGGTGGTGGGTGCCGAGGGCTGGGTTCACCTCACCATGAAGTTGGCTGCATTGATCGACTCTTCCTTTCATGAAAGGTTTCTCTGTAGCATATGAAGCTGTTTCATAGCATTTTTCCCACAGTAGAACTGCTTTCAAAATTGGAGTCAATCCTCTCAAACCCTGCCACTTCTTTATCAACTAAATGTGTGTACTATTCTAAATTCTCTGTTGCCATTTCAACAATGTTCACAGCCTCTTCATGAGGAGTAGATTCCATCTCATCTCAAGAAATCACTTTCTTTACTCATCCGTAAGAAGCAACTCCTTATCTGTTCAAATTTGATCACGAGACTGCAGCAATTCAGTCACATCCTCAGGCTCCACTTCTAATTCTAGTTCTCTTGCTATTTCCACAACATCTGCAGTGACTTGCTCCACTGAAGCCTTGAACCCTTCAGAGTCATCCATGAGGGCTGGAATCAACTTCTTCCAAACTCCTGTTAACGTTGATGTTTTTACCTCCTCCCATGAATCACAGATGTTTTAAAGACATCTAGAATGGTGAATCCTTTCCGGAAGGTTTTTCTTTTCTTTCCTTTTATTTTTATTTATTTATTTATTTATTTATTTTTGAGATGGAGTCTCGCTCTGTTGCCCAGGCTGGAGCACAGTGGGGCAATCTCGGCTCACTGCAAGCTCCGCCTCCCGGGTTCATGCCATTCTCCTGCCTCAGCCTCCCAAGTAGCTGGGACTACACATGCGCACCACCACGCCCAGCTATTTTTCTGTAGTTTTAGTAGAGACGGGGTTTCACCGTGTTAGTCAGGATGGTCTTGATCTCCTGACCTCGTGATCCACCCGCCTCGGCCTCCCAAAGTGCTGGGATTACAGGCATGAGCCACCGCACCTGGCCTTGTTTTTTTTTTGTTTGTTTTTTTTTTTTTTTTGAGACGGCGTCTCGCTCTGTCACCCAGGCTGGAGTGCAATGGCACGATTTCGGCTCACTGCAACCTCCACCTCCCAGGTTCAAGCAATTCTCTTGCCTCAGCCTCCCAAGTAGCTGAGATTAGAGGCGCCCGCCACCATACCCAGCTATTTTTCATATTTTTAGTAGAGACAGGATTTTGCTCTGGATTAGGCTTCAGCTAATATTGTGGCTGGTTTGATCTTCCATCCAGACCATGAAAACTTCCTCTGTATCAGCTATAAGGCTGTTTCACTTTCTTATCATTTCTGTGTTCACTGAGTAGCACATTTAACTTTCTTCTAGAACTTCTCCCTCACATTCTCAACTTGGCTGTTTGGCACAAGAGGCCTAGATTTCAGCCTATCTAGGCTTTCGATGCGGCTGCCTCACTAAGCTTAATCATTTCTAGCTTTTGACTTAAAGGGAGAGATGTGCAAGGCTTCCTTTCACTTGAACACTTTAGAGGCCATTGTAGGGTTATTAATTGGCCTAATTGCGGTATTGTTGCCTCTCAGGGAACAGGGAAGCCTGAGGAGAGGGAGAGACAGGAGAATGGCTGGTCGCTGGAACCCTGTGTTCTGGAGTCAGAACACACACAGCATTTATCAGTTAAGTTCACCGTTTCACACACATGCAGTTTGTGGCACCTCCAAACATTTACAAAAGTGACATCAAAGATCACCGATCACAGATCACCAAAGCAGGTATAAATAAGTGTGAAAAATCCAAGAATGGGGGCTGGGTGTGGTGGCTCTAGCCTGTAATCCCAGCACTTTGGGAGGCCAAGGTGGGGCGGATAGCGAGGTCAGGATATCGAGATCATCCTGGCTAACAAGGTGAAACTCCATCTCTACTAAAAATACAAAAAATTAGCCGGGTGCAGTGGCGGGCGCCTGTAGTCCCAGCTACTCGGGAGGCTGAGGCAGGAGAATGGTGTGAACCCGGGAGGCGGAGCTTGCAGTGAGCTGAGATTGTACCACTGCACTCCAGCCTGGGCGACAGAGCGAGACTCCGTCTTAAAAAAAAAAAAAGAAACATCCGAGAATTACCAAAATGTGACAGAGACACAAAGTGAGCACCCGAGGTTGAAAAAACGGCATCAATAAACTTGTTCGACACAGGATTGCCACAAACCTCCAAATTGGAAAATGCATGATCTCTGTGAAGCCCAGTAAGGCAAAGCACAATCAATCAAGGTATGCCTATAACTGACAGTCACCTTCCTCTGAAGAAGATGAAGCAATGGATAAGGCCCCTGTTCTCCTGGAGCTGCTGCCTAGGAAGCTGCCTCCAAATTCCAGGAAACCCAAAACAATAAGCACACACGTCTGGGACAGGCACACATGTTGAGGTTCTCAGACCTCAGCAGGCCAGCAGCCTCCTCCAAATGCGAGCATTGAGCCTGTGACATGCGCTGCTACGCTGGCTCCTAGCATTCCACTTTAAGGAGGGCAGTAACATTCCCCATCTCACAGATGAAGATCTGACACTGAAGTAACTTTCCCGTGGTCAGAGAGGTGGTCCTTAACAAAGCCAGGACTGCACCCAGAGTGCCTTGTCCCCAGCCAGGGTGTCAGCTCCTTAACGCCCTTCATTTCTATCCCTAGAGGCCTCAGATGCACATGGCAGCCACCAAGAATGGGGAGGATAATGAATAAATGGAGTAAGTGAATTGACAAATGGAGATGAAAGATGCTACAAGAAAGAAATGGAAAAAAGGAGGTGAAATTGGATTCAGTGCTGAAAAATAGACAATACTTTTTGGAGAAACAGATGAGGCTGACAGCCATGGAAGAATGCCCAGCTGGTTTATCACGAGGACTTACCATGAGAGAGAGCCGCATGTCTGCAGGGACCAGGAGGTGGGCTGTGGTGTGAAGGGGCAGTGGCAGTGAGAAGGAGCCTTGGAAACAGATTGTAAAATGCCTTCAAGGCCAAACCACTTGGTTCTCTAAAGGCCCTGGGGCAGCCATGAACAGCTGCAAAGCAAGGCAGCACCAGGACCGAACGGGAGACAGAGAAAGGCCATGCCACAGCGGCAGGAGAGAGAAGGGGGAACAATCCTGGGTGCAGAGAAAGCCAGAGGGCAGGAGGGAGAAGATAGCTGGGCAGAGAGCTCCCAAGAACAACAGGTGGGGGATACCCACTGGGCACCGGGTGGGGGTGCCCAGAATTGAGAGCATAGGAGTAATTAAATGTGACTGGGGGGCTTTGAAAAGAATGCTGTCTTTGTCCAGTCCTGAGAAATCCAGCAGATGAGCAGATTGAAGGGAAAAGAAATGCTGAGTGTGATGGTGAATACTGAGTGCGATGGTGAATACTGAGTGTCAACTTGATTGGATTAAAGGAATGCAAAGTATTGATCCTGCATGTATCTGTGAGGGTGTTGCCAAAGGAGATTAACATTTGAGTCAGTGGACTGGGAAAGGCAGACCCATCCTCAATCTGGGTGGGCACCATATAATCAGCTGCCAGCGCAGCTAGAAGAAAGCAGGCAGAAGAACATGGAAGGAGCTGACTTCCTGAGTCTTCTGGCCTTCATCTTTCTCCTGTGCTGGAGGCTTCCTGCCCTCAAACATCAGCCTCCAAGTTCTTCAGCTTTTAGACTCTTGGACCTACACCAGTGGTTTGCCAGGGGGATCTCAGGCCTTCGGTCACAGACTGAAGGCTGCACTGTCAGCCTCCCTACTTTTGAGGTTTTGGGACTCAGACTGGCTTCCTGGCTCCTCAGCTTGCAGACGGCCTATTGTGGGACTTCACCTTGTGATCATGTGAGTCAATACTCCTTAATAAACTCCCTTTCATACATACATCTATCCTATTAGTCCTTCCCTCTAGAGAACCCTGACTAGTACACTAAGTCAGGTTGGGATGTGTCCTTCAAGACCAGCAGGCTGAATACTAACAAGTTCTGGAATGTGACCTACCAGGCATCCAATAAACATCCTATCCCCTTCATAATATGAGACAGAACTCTTACAGTATTCCTGTGCTTCCAAGAAATAAGAGTTTCTGTAAGAAATCTTTTTAAGTGAGAAAAGGCAGGACTTAAGACAACATGTACACTAGATTCACAGGAAAAATGTTAACAATGGCTATCTCTGGACAGGAATCACGTGGTTTTAACTTTTTCTCTTGGCGATTTCTAAATTGTTTTACAAAGTGAATTCGCATTGTTTTTTTAATGGGGAAAAACTTACTTAAATAAGAAGCAGTGATGCTAAGCTTGGGACAGGGTTCAGGAAGGAGCAGGTGCTGTCATTGCAATGTTTCACAGTGCTAGGCATAGTGGCTCACACTTGTGATCCCAGCACTTTAGGAGGCCAAGGCAGGAGGATTACTTAAGACCAGGAGTAAGAGACCAGCCTTGGTAACATAGTAAGACCCAATCTCTAAGAAAGATAAAATTTTAAAAGTAGCCAGGTGTGGTGGCACATACTCGTGGTCCCAGCTACTCAGAAGACTGAGGCAGGAGGAATCACTTGAGCCCAGGAGCTCAAAGCTGCAGCGAGCTATGATCACATCACTGCACTCCAACCCGGGCAACAGAGTGAGACCCCGTCTCAATCAATCAATAAGAATACTCATAGCAGGAGGCTTGTGGCCTCTCCCTGGAGGCCATAGAACACCCTTTCTCCTTCCTTTTCTGGCCACTGAATTCCCTTTACCCATCCAAACTTTGCTACTACGGCCCTTCCTCCAGGAATCCTTCCTGATACTCCCACCTCAGCACCCTACTCCAGTGAGAGCCCACTGCAGGGCAGATACTAACCAGGAAGTCTGGCTCAACAGCTCCAAATCAGGCCTGGAATCTGCATGTAAGCATCTGATGCAGGTGGTCCACAGCCCACACTTTGAGGACATGGTTCTTTCCTCTAGTCCAGGTAAGAAAAATTACCTTGAATCCCATTTTCTCACACTGGAAACCTACAACTTGTAGTGTAGGTATATGCATTAGTGTTTCTCAGCCAGGGGCAATTTTGATCCCCAGGGGACATCTGGCAATGTCTGAAGAAATCTGATTGTCACAACTGGCAGGCTACTACTGGCAGCTAGTGGGTAGAGGCCAGAAATGCTGCAAAACACCCAACAATCCACAGAACAGCCCCCAGAGTGAGGAGTTATCTGGCCCAAAATGTCAATAGTGCCAAGAGTAAGCAACTCTGGACATAAATGAAAGATTTAAAGTGGGAAGTTCCAAGCCTCCAAGGTCAGAAAGGCTCCTTGAGAAGGCGGGCTAGAAAATCAGAGAAAAGCAAGGCTTTCTGGCCACACAAAATTGAGGATAATTATACTCGTCTGGAAGGTGCTGACAATGATAATAGTACCATACATCATTGATTCTAATATGTACATCTGTTTTACATTTTTTTTTTTTTTTTTTTTTTTTTTTTTTTTGAGACAGAGTCTCGCTCTGTCGCCCAGGCTGGAGTGCAGTGGCCGGATCTCAGCTCACTGCAAGCTCCGCCTCCCGGGTTCCCGCCATTCTCCTGCCTCAGCCTCCCGAGTAGCTGGGACTACAGGCGCCCACAACCGCGCCCGGCTAATTTTTTGTATTTTTAGTAGAGACGGGGTTTCACCGTGGTCTCGATCTCCTGACCTTGTGATCCGCCCGCCTCGGCCTCCCAAAGTG